>NW_026057584.1:26569728-26869728 GCF_023721935.1 Panthera uncia
TTTTTTTTATTATATCAAATCCTTTGATCTGTTTTATTTTTATATATAATTTTTTTATATTAATATATATATATATAAAACAGTTCAAAGAAGAAATGACTATTCTTAAGTGATTTGATATGATAAAAGAAAAATTTTAGAGAGGAGTGGAAGAGGAGGCACTTATGGTATTGCTGAATCCATTTTGTAAAATGCCAAGTCACATAGTAACACTTCTATCAGGGATTAAACAGCAGTAGAACATGTGCCAAATCTGGCTTTCAACTTAATGTCATCTGAGTCACAATTCTATCAACTCCATTTTGAAGTGGATGAGTGAAACCTTCTTCCACAACACAAGTAAGCAAACCTTAAATCATTTGCTTTAAATGTGTATAGTCCTCGATTATATCTTTTTTCTTTATAGCTCATTCTCCTTTATTTTTTCAAGCCACTGAAGAAAGGCAAATATTCCCCACCTCTTCTCCTGCCTACTCAATTGACTGGTATCGGCCATTGGCTGTCTGAAGTGCTATTTGAGAGAGTTTGACGTCTTGGCTTGGGGAGGGAATGCTATGGTTAATTTTCAATGTTTGCCACAAATGAGGGAAAGAATGGTAATAGACATGCTATATTATTTGCCATTTCTGTACTAGGGTGCCATTATATCAACATTAACATGTTCAAAGTAATATACTTTCTATATTACCTAGAAAGTAATAAATATGTGTAGTGCTGTTTTGTTTATAGATCACTTGCATATGGAATTCAGGAGTTGCTTAGCAAATGGAGATAATGTATCTTTAGGTTCTTAAAAATATTAGGGAAAATGAGCCAGTGCTAGTTTGTACACTGCTTAATAATATTTATTTTAAAAAAATCTGTTAAAATGTTAAATCTTGTAGTAACTTTGTTCACTTTCATAAATTTTTTAGGAAAAGAACCTGAAAGCTTAAGTTTGCTGATTTTTTTTTAACCATTTAAAACATTTCTAAAGAATGAAACATTGTTCATTACTTCACTAAAAGGTGATTTTTTGGCCCTCACCACACCTTCTTATTCCTATTGCTTATTCTTATTACTCTCTTTTTGCCTTTCCTCTTGAAGGGCTATGAAAATGAATAATACAGATATGTAACCAGTCCTCCTGCAGATTTCTTGGAAATTAAAAACACACTGTCCTTTTTATGACCACAATGGAGTCCTTACAAAGATTAAAATATTTAAATTATCTAAGAAATAGTAGATACCTAGAGTTTCAGTAATGTAAAGTAAATCAGAATTATGACTTTTTTGACAGTATCTACAGAAGAAAAAGATATACAAATCTTCTAAAGTTTTCTACTGTTTTTAAGAGCAACTTTAATTTGACTTCTATTGCTCCTATACCTTAGAGCTGGTCATTTTCCAGCTTTATTACTCAGTCAAGACGGTTCTTATTGGGTTCTGTATATACATCCTAGCTTCTTGCCTATACAATATCAACTTTACCTTTCTTTCTTTAACTTTCTTCCCAGGGCGCCTGGGTGGCTCAGTTGGCTAAGTGTTCGACTCCAGCTCAGGTCTTGATCTCACGGTTTGTGAGTTCAAGCCCTGTGCCGGGGTCTGTGCTGACAGCTCAGACTCTGGTTCCTGCTTCGCATTCTGTATCTCCTTATCTCTCTGCTTCTCCCCGACGCATACTCTGTCTTTTTCTCTCTCAAAAATAAACATTTAAAAAAATGAAAAAAAAAAAATAGAGCCCTAAATTATACACAGAGTGGCAGTGTGTCCTGCTAAAAAATACATCTTATAAAAATAGAGAAAAAGAATAACTCTTTGTCCTTAAATTTGAAAAATAATGTAAAATGGACAAAGTCCTTAAAATTATGTAGCATATCAAAGGTGAATAAAAAATCAGCCTGAATACTTTATAACCATTAAAGAAGTTTAATCCATAATTAAAATTCTTCTCAAGAGAGGGGTGCCTGGATGGCTCAGGTGGTTGAGCATCCAACTCTTGATTTTGGCTCAGGTCATGATCCCCAGGTCGTGGGATCAAGCCCCACATCGGGCTCCAGGCTGAGCGTGAGCTGCTTAAGATTCTCTCTTTCCCTCTCTCTCTCTGCCCGTCTCCCCTGCTTGCTCTCTCTCTCCAAAATTAAAAAAAAAAAAAAAATTATTTTTACAAAAAAACTTGAATTAAGATGACTTCATTAAATATCAGATGCTAGTGAATAATCAAGGAAAATATTCCAAACTTATGCAAACTCAGAGAAAAGAAATTGAGTCTAATATACATAAATACATAAATAACATAAATAACGTTTACATAAATAACACGGCCAGTAAGAAAAGGAAAATTTTAGGCTGATCTCTGTTATAAACGGAGATGGAGAAATTCTAGACAAAATCCTAACACTTAGCAATATATAAAACCCAGCAATGTATAAAATGAATATGACCTCTTGACAAAGCTGACTTCATACCAGAAATGCATGATTAGTTTAACATTAGGAATAAATTAGTTTACTGCTTAGGTAAAAGTGGATTTAGGTAAAAAACCATTTGATTAGTACAGAAAACAAGATTTGAATATATTACTTGTATCTTCATGATAAAAACTCTGGAATAGAAAGTTACATTCCTTTTTTTCCTTAAGAGTTTATTTTTAAATTTTATATTCCTTTTTTAAAATTAAAAAAATTTAATCTCTACACCCATTGTGGAGCTCAAACTTTCACCCCAATATAAATTGTTGCATTCTCTACTGACTAAGCCAGCCAGATGCCCCGAAAGTTACATTTTTACTCTGATTTTTAAAAACTTATCTAGGGGCACCTGGGTGGTTCAGTTGGTTGAGCGTCCAACTTCAGCTCAGGTCATGATCTCACAGTCTGTGAGTTCGAGCCCCATGTCAGGCTCTGTGCTGACAGCTCAGAGCCTGGAGCCTGCTTCGGATTCTGTGTCTCCCTCTCTGCCCCTCCCCTGCTCATGCTCTGTCTCTTTCTGTCTCAAAAATAAATAAAAACATTAAAAAAAATTTTTAATAATAAAAAAATAAAAACTTATCTAAAAAAGTACATATTAAACATTATATTTAATGGTGAACACTGAAGACTTTGCCTTTGAGATTGGGAAAGACACAGGATGCTTGCTATTGCCAGTTTTATTCTGCCTTTTACCACAAGGATGATCCAACACAGTTGGACAAACAATGAGAAATAAAAAAAAAACTTAGAATGAAAGAATTAAAAGTCATTTGTAGACAGTTTATAGAAAACCCAAAAGATGAGCTATTTGAATTAATAATCAGTTTATAAACTTACTTTCCAGCAAAATAAAATTAATTTTTAAAGATACCATTCACAGCAGTTTTCAAAAATTAAGTGCTTTGTAATGTATCTAGCTAAAGATATACAAATCCATTATGGAAAAATTTACAAAATTTTGTTGAGAGATATTAAAGAACATCTAAATGGAAAAACACTTTCATAAATAGGAATACTGTCTTATTGCAAAGAAGTCCATTCTTTCCACATTGACTCATAGCTTTAATACAGTGCCTATCCAAATCTCAAAAGGTGGTTTAAGTATTTGCTTTTTACTTTTTTGTTTTTGTGTGTTTTGAAACTTGACAGATTCAATTTATATGGTGTAGCACCTGGGTTAAACGTCTGACTTTGGCTCAGGTCAATGATCTCACAGTTTGTGGGTTCAAGCCCCACGTTGGGCTCTGCCCTGACAGCACAGAGCCCACTTGGATCCCCTGTCTCCCTCTTTCTCTGCCCCTCCCTTGCTTGTGTGTGCACTCTCTCTCTCTCTCTCAAAAATAAACATTAAAAACAAACAAACAAAATCACAGCGAGAGGACTTGTTCTGCCAGATACTAAATAGTATTCTAAAGCTCTGGGAATTAAGACATTGTGCTATTTTGGTACAGAGGTACAAGGCTAGACAAAGAAACAAATAGCTCAGAGAAAGACTCAATGTATATGGGCACTTGATTTAAGACAGGAGATACTGGAGAGCAGTGAGGAAGGAGTTATATTTTAAGTTAACGTTGCTGGGAAAATTGGATATTCAAATGGGGGGAAATGCAATTGGATTTCTGTCCCTTACTATGTACAATAGTATACAGGTGGGTTATAGAATTAAATATAAAAGAAAACATTAAAAGGCATTTTAGAAACTATGGGATGTATGAATTTCAAAGTAGGAAAATATCCTAATACACCATAAAGTGGCAAAATTACATTAAAATGAAATTAAAAAAAAATTTTTTAAGTTTATTTATTTTGAGAGAGACAGAGCAAGTAGGGGAAGAACAGAGAGACAGGGAGGCAGAGAATCCCAAGCAGGTGCCATACTGCCAGCACAGAGCCTGATGCAGGGCTCGAACCCACAAAACCATGAAAGCATGATCTGAGCTGAAACCGAGTCAGCCGCTTAACTGGCTGAGCCACCTAAGCACCCCTAAAATGAAGGATTTATATTGGAAAGTCAGAGTGAAATACAAGCAACCATGTGAGAAAAGATATTTGCCACACATACAACCAACATAGAACTCCTAGAAAGACTGTGAAGAATTATTAAAAGAAAAAAATTGGCAACCAGTTAAAAATGTGCAAGACTTGAACATGCTACTTCGTAAGAAATTCTCCCCATTAACAAATATTAAAAAAAAAAAAAAGCCACTTCACTGATAATTAATGAAGATTAAAACAATGAGATACCCTTTATACCCACTAGATTGGGAACATTTTTTAAATAAAATAATATCAAGTATTGGTGTGGATGTAGAACAATGGAAGTTCTTAGTGCTGATGGGAAAATAATTGGTACAAGCACTTTGATAAAACATTTGGTATTTTGTAGTAAAGTTCAAGATAAACATAGTTATAATTTAAGAATACATTTCTAGGAAGATATCCTAGAAAAGTGATTTTGGGCATCAACAGGACATACATAATAGTGTTCAGAGTAACACTATTTGTGATATCTACAAACAGTAAACAATCCAGTGATCTATCAATAATAGAATTGATGAATAATTTTGATATATTCATATAATGAAATTCTTTATCACAATGTATTCAGAAAAATGCAACATCATGGATGAATTCCATTTATATTGAGTTAAAAGCAGGTAAAAATTAAATCAATATTGTTTAAGGTTGCATAAAAAAAAAAGTAAAAGTGTAAAGAAAAAAGTGAGTAGGTTATAAATTAGGATAGTGAGTACCTCTGGTGAAACGAAGGGGCTAACGATTAAGAGCTACATAAGGACCTTTGGAGTGCAGGCGGTGTTCTGTTGCTTGATCTGTTTCAGGATTACATGTGATTACTTTATAATTACTTATTACATTTATACTTAAGTTTTAGATAATTGTTTTGTATTTAATCATTTTAAAAGCTTAAAACTTGCTAGAGACTTTCAAAAAAGTAACTGTTTAAGGTAGTATGTATGATTCAAGATGAAAAATTTGGAAAGGTATGAATTGAAGTCTTCCTGCCTTTCTATCCTGCTTATACCTACCTACTTCCCAACAAGGTAACCAGTGTTACTAGCATCTACTGTGTCTTTCATTCTATTTGTATGCATATATAGGTGAATATATATAGGTATAATTAGCCCCCACATTTTGACAGGAATAGTAATATATTAACTATTCAGTACCTTCCCTTTCCCCCCTAGTAAACAGTACATTTTAGAGACTTTTTCATATCAGCTTTTTTAGAGCTTTCCTGATTCTTTTTTATGGTATTCCAGTGTAGAGAGATACTGTAATGTATCTAGCCAGTCTGTTGTTGCAGAATATTTGGATTATTTACACTATTGCCTTTTGCAAGCAATGGAGCAATCCATTATTTCATATCACCTATCAATTTGCATTAAAAAGTAATTTATTGGGGTACCTGGTGGCTCAGTCAGTTAAGTATCTGACTCTTGGTTTTGGCTCAGATCATGATCTCGCCATTCAAGAGTTGAAACCCCATGGGGCTCTGCACTGGCAGCATGGAGCCTGCTTGGAATTCTCTCTTTCTCTCCCTCTCTCTCTGCTCTTCCCCAACTCACACAGTCTCTGTCTCTCTCAAAATAAATAAATAAACTTTAAAAAAATAATTTATTGAGGTGAAATTCACATTACGTTCAATTAACCATTTTGAAGTGAATGATTCAGTGGCCTTTAGTACATGTTCAGTGTTGTGCAATCACTAACTGTGTCTAGTTCCAAAATATTTTCATTACTCCAAACTAAAACCCCTTATTCATTAACCAGTTTTTCCCCATCACCCCAAATCCCCAGCCCCTGGCAACCACCAGTTTCTTTATGGATTTATCTATTCTGAATATTTCCTATAAATGTAATCATACACCACGTGACCTTTTGTGCCTTTTTTCTATTAGCATAATGTTTTTGAGGCTCATCTAGATTGTAGAATTGGTACTTGATTCTTTAATGACTGAATAATATTTCATTGTATGTATACACCACAATTTGTTAATCATTTCATCCAATAATGGACTTTGGGTTGTTTACACCTTCTGGCTATTGTGAATAGTGCTGTTATGAATATGTATGTATATGTGCTTGTTTGTGTGTTTTCAGTTTTTGAGGGATATACCTAGTAATAGAATTTTAAGGTCATATAGTAACTGTGTTAACTTTTTGAGGAACCACCAAACTGTTTTCTGCAGCAACTGAACATTCCCACCAACAATGTATGAGGTTTCTAAATCTTCTACACTTGTTATTTCTCCACAACATTTTTTTTTTTTTTAGTACACACATCCTAATGAGTGTGATGTGGTTTTGATTTGCATTTCCCTAATGATTAATGATGCTGAGCATATTTTCATGTGCTTGTTGGCCATTTGTAGATCTTCTTTGGTGAAAACTCTGTTTTTTGCCCCTGTTTTAATTGTGTTGTCTTTTTATTTATTGTCGAAGCGTTAAGAGTCCTTTATATGTTCCGGATACTAGACCCTTATCAAATATATGATTTGATATATTTTCCCATATTTTCTCCAATTTTGTGGTTTCTCTTTTTGTTTTCTTGACATTGGCTTTTGATGCACAAACTTTTTAATTTCAATCAAGTCCAATTTATTTATTGTTTATTTTGTTCTTTGTGCCTTTTTTTTTTTTAATCTAAGACTCCATTGCCTAACCCAAGGTAATGAAGATTTACCTCTGTATGTTCTTCTAAGATATTTATGGTTTTAAGCTCTTATATTTAGGTCATTGATCCATTTTGAGTTAAATTTTGTATATGGTATTAGATAGGTGTCCCGATTCAGTCTTTTGCTTCCTAATTGTGGATATCCAGATGTCTTAGTATCATTTGTTGATGAGACTCTTTTTTCCCCATTGGATAGTCCTGACACCCCTGTTGAAAATCATTTGGCCATAGGAGTATGGATTTAGTTAATACTCTCAGCTCTATTCCATTTGCCTATATGTCTGTCTGTATACCAGTACCACAATGTTTTGATTAATGTTGATTTATACTAAGTTTTGAAATCAAGAAATGTGAGTCCTGCAACTTCATTCTTTTTTTTTTTTTCAATATTGTTTTGGTTATTCAGGACCCCTTGCATTTCCATATGAATTTGAAGGTTGACTTTTTCAGTTCTGCCGAAAAGGCAATGGATTTTTTTCCTATTAATTAATTACTTTTTACTGAGATATAGTTAACATACGGTATTAGTCATTTTATATACATTACAAAATGATCACCACAGAAAATCTAATTGTCATCTGTCACCAAAGTTATTACAATATTATTTATATTTCCCATGCTGTACTTCATGTCCTCATGACATTTATTTTATAACCTAAAGTTTGTTCCTTTTAATACTCTTCAACTATTACACTCTTTCTCTAGTCCCTCTCTCCTCTGCCAACCACCAGTTTGTTCTCTGTATTAATGTTCATTTTTTTTTGTTTTTTGGATTCCATATATAAGTGAAATCATATTGTATATGTTTTTCTCTGACTTAATTTCACTTAGCATAATACCCTCTAGGTCCATCCATGCTCTTACAAATGGCAAGATTTTTTTTTTCTTTTTTATGGCTAAGTAATATTTCTGTGTGTGTGTGTGTGTGTGTGTGTACACAACATCTTCTTTATCCATTTATCTATTGATGTATGCTTAGATTACATCCATATGTTGTAAACATATGCTGAAAACAATGTTTACATGTTGTCCACATATTGTAAACAATGTCCATATGTTGTAAACAAAGCTGTAATGAGCCATGCCGGTGGATATCTTTTCAAATTAGTGTTTTTGTTTCCTTCGGATAAATACCCAAACGTGGAATTGCTGGGTTGTATAGTATTTCCATTTTTAATTTTTTAGGAACCTCTGTTCTGTTTTCCATAATACCTGCACCAATTGACGTTCACAGCACATGAGGGTTTCCTTTTCTCCACATCCTGGCCAACACTTGTTGTGTACTGTCTTTTTTGTACAAGCCATTCTAATTGATATGAGTTGATATCTCATTTTGGTTTTGATTTGCATTTCCCTGATGATGATTGATGTTGAACACCTTTTTCATGTATCTGTTGGCCATCTGTGTGTTGTCTTTGGTAAAATATCTGTTTGGGTCCTCTACCCATTTATCAGAATAATTTTTTTGGTGTTAAGTTGTGTGAGTTCTTTATATATTTTAAATATTAACCCCTAATCAAATATATTGCTTGCAAGTATTTCTCCCATTCAATAGATTGCCTTTCTATTTTGTTGGCTTTCTTTGCTATGCCAAAGCTTTTTAGTTTGATGTAGTCCTACGTGTTTATTTGTGCTTTGTTGCCCTTGCCTGAAGAGACGAAAAAAAAATTGCTAAACCAATGTCCAAGAGTTTATTGTCTACGTTTTCCTTTAGGTGCTTTATGGTTTCAGATTTTACACATAAGTCTTTAACCTATTTTGAGTTTACTTTTACATATGGTATAAGAAAATGGCTGTTTCATTCTTTTGCATGACTTATTCAATTTTCCCAACATCATTTATTGAAGAGACTATCTTTTCTACACTGTATATTCTTGTTTCCTTTGTCATAGGTTAGTTGGTCATATAAATGTGGTTTGGGCCCTCTATTCTGTTCCATTTATCTATATGTGTTTTTTTGTGTGTGTGCCAGTACTATGCTGTTCTGATTACTACAGCTTTGTTCTTCTTTCTCATGATTACTTTGGCTGTTTGTGTCTCCATACAAATTTTAGGATTATTCCAGTTCTGTATAAAAAAAATAAATAAAAAAAAAAAAAGCTGATATTGGTATTTTGATAGGGATTGCATTGAGTCCGTAGACTACTTTGAGCCGTATGGACATTTTAAAATAGTAATTCTTCCATCTATGAGCATGGTATATCTTTGTATTTATTTGCATTGTCTTCAGTGTCATTCATTGAAGATTTACAGTTTTCAGAGTACAGGTCTTTCATGTCTTTAGTTAAATTTATTCTTATGTAATTTACTCATTTTTTTTTTAATGTATGATATATTTTTGAGAGAGACAGAGAGACCAGGGAAGGGCAGAGAGAGAGGGAGACACAGAATCTGAAAAAGGCTCCAGGCTCTGAGCTGTCAGCACAGCCACCCAGGTGTCCCAGGTAGTTGATTCTTCTGAGGGGGTTGTAAATGGGATTGTTCTTAATTTATCTTTCTGATTAGTTCATTATTAATGTTTAGAAACACAACAGATTTCTGTGTATTAATTTTGTATTCTATAGTTTACTGAGTTTATTCTAATTTTGTTGTTTTTTTTTTTATGGAATCTTTACAGTTTTCTATATACAGTATGTCATGAACATAATGGCAGAATAGGAGTAGTTTGACTTGTTACCAATTTGGATGTCTTTTATTTCTTGTTCTTGTCTGATGGCTGTGGTTAGGATTCCAATACTGTCTGGAATAAAAATAGTAACAGTGGTCATTCTTGTCTTGTTCCTGATCTTAGAGGAAAAGCTTTAGCTTTTCATGGCAGAGTATGATGTTTGCTGTTGTTTGTCGTATGTGCTCTTTATTATGCTGAGATATGTTCCTTCTATACCTACTTTGTTGAGTATTTTTATAATAAATAGATGCTGAATTGTGTCAGAGGCTTTTTCTTCATCTGTTGAGGTGATCATATGATTTAATTTTTTTTTTAACTTTGTTGATTTATTTTGAGAGAGACAGAGATAACGCAAGTAGACAACAAGCAGAGAGAGAGAATCCTAAGCAGGCTCCATGCTGCCAACACAGAGCCCAACACAGGGCTTGAACTCACAAAACTGTGAGATCATGACCTTAGCCAAAACCAAGAGTCGGACACTTAACTGACTGAGCCACCAAGGCACCCCATATGATTTTTTTTTTAAGTTTATTTATTTTGAGAGAGAATCCCAAGCAGGCTCCATGCTGTCAGTGTTGAGCCTGGCATGGGGTTCAAAGTCACAAATCATGAAATCATGACCTGAGCTGAAATCAAGAGTTGTACACTTAACTAACTGATCCACCAGGATTTTTATCTTTAATTTTGTTAATGTGGTATATTACATTGATTTGTGAATGTTGAACCACCCTTTTATCCCTGATATAAGTCCTACTTGATCATGATTAATGATCCTTTTGATGTATTGTTGAATTTGGTTTGCTACTATTTTGTTGAGACTTTTGTATCTGTGTTCATCAGGGATATTGGCCTGCAGTGTTTTTGTAGCATCTTTGTCTGGTTTTGGTATCAGGGTAATGCTGGCCTCATAGAATGAATTTGAAGGCATCCCTTTCTCTTCAATTTTTTGAAATAGTTTGAGAAGGATAGATATTAACTCTTTAAATGTTTGGTAGAATTTACCTGTGAAGTTGTCTGGTCCAGGACTTTTGTTTGTTGGAAGTTCCTTGATTACTGATTCAATTTCATTAGTAATAATTGATCTGTTTAGATTTTCTATTTCTTTCTGATTAGTCTGGGAAGATTGTATGTTTCTAGGAATTTTTTCACTTCTTCTAGGTTGTCCAGTTTGTTGGCCTAATTGTTTGTAGTAGTCTCTTATAGTCCTTTGTGTTTCTCTAGTGTTAGTTGTAATTTCTCTTCCATTTCTGATTTCGAGTCCTCTCTCTTCTTGATGAGTCTAGCTAAAGTTGATCAATTCTGTCTTGTCAAAGAATCATCTCCTGGTTTCATACATCTTTTCTGTTGTTTGCTTGTTTTTTTGTTTTGTTTTGTATTTAATTCATTTATTGCTGCTCTGATCTTTATTTCGTTCTACTAACTCTGGTCTTTATTTTCTAATTCCTTTAGGTGTAAGGTTAGATTATTTATTTGAAATTTTTCTTTTCTCTTGAAGTAGCCCCGTGTCTCTGTAAACTTCCTTTTTGGAACTGCTTTTGCTACGTCCTGGTGATTTGAGAGCATTGTGTTTTCATTTCATATGTCTCAAGGTGTTTTTTCATTTTCTGTTTGATTTCTTTGTTGACCCATTGGCTATTTAGTGGAATGTTGTTTAGCCTCCATGTGTTTGTGTTTTTTCCTTTTTTGTTTTTTGTAATTGATTTCTATTTTCATACCATTGTCACTGGAAAAGATTCTTGATAGGATTTTATTCTTCTTAAATTTATTGACATTTGTTTTGTGGTATAACATGTGATCTGTCCTGGAGAATGTTCCATATGTACTTGAAAAGAATGTGTGTTCTGCTGTTTTTGGAGACAGTATTTTGTGTGTGTGTGTGTGTGTGTGTGTGTGTGTGTGTGTGTACACATAGTCCATCTGATCTAATGTGCCATTTGGGTCAGTTTCCATATTGATTTTCTGTCTAGAGGATCTGTCCATCTATGTAAGAATAGTATTACACTGCTATTGTATTACTGTCAATTTTTCCCTTAATTACTATTTATATTTGCTTTATATATTTAGGTGCTCCTTTGTTGAATGCATCCATATTTACAGGTCTTATATCATTTTGTTGGATTGATCCCTTTATCATTATGTAATGCCCTTCTTTGTCTCTCTTTAGTGTCTTTGTTTTAAAATCTATGTTGTCTGACATAATAAAATCTATTTTGTCTAAGTATTGCCACTCCAGCTTTCTTTTCCTCTTCACTTGAATGGAATATTTTTTTTTCCATCCCTTCACTTTCAATCTATATGTGTCTTTAGGTATAAAGTGAATCTGTGTTAGGCAGTAATGGATGGATTTTTGTTGTTGTTGTTGTTAATTTGTCCAGTTACCCTATCTATGTCTTTGCTTGGAAGATTCAGTCCATTTCAATTTAAAATAATTATTGATAGCTTGAACTTAACTGCTATTTCATTAGTTGTTTTCTGGTTGTTTTTGTAGTTCTTCCCTGTTCCTTTCTTCTCTTGTTCTCTGTATTTCTTCTTCAATTCTGGATGATAGTCTTGCTGTATAAAGTATTCTTGGTTGTATGTTTTTGTTTTTGTTTTTTTCTTTAAGCATTGTAAGTATAGCACGGCACTCCCCTTTGGCCTGCAAACTTTATGCTGAAAAATCACTAATGGTCTCATGATATTTCCTTGTATGTAACTGTTATTTTCTGTTGTTGCTTTTTAGATGATCTCCTTTTCTTTAATATTTACCATTTTAATTACATGTCTTGGTGTGGAACTCTTTGAGTTCATATTGTTTGGGGCTCTCTTTGGTTCTTGAGTCTATATGTCTGTTTCCTTCTCTCAGTTAAGGACATATTTAGCTACCATTTCTTCAGATGATTTTTCTGCCATTTTCTCTCTCCTCCTTTTGGAGGAGATTCAAATGTTAGTATGCTTAATGTTGTCTTAGAGGTCCCTTAAATTATCTTCTTTTTTTTTTTTTTAATTATTTTTTTTCTTTTTGCTGTTCAGCTTAGATGATTTCCTTAGGTGACTTAGATGATCACCTTAGATGATTCCTTAGATGAATTTCCTTTCTTCCAGGTTGCTGATCTGTTTTGCATCTGCTGATCTCTTTGTTGATTCGCTCTAGTATAGTTTTCATTTCAGTTATTATGTTCTTCGGGTCTAATTTTTTTTTAACTTCTTCTGGAAATTCTCACTGTATTCATCCATTCTTGAGTTGGTGAGCATCTTTATGACCATTACTTTGAAATCTTTGTCAGATATGATTATCTCCATTTCATCTACTTATTTTTCTGAAGTTTTGTCTTGTTCTTCCATTTTAAACCTATTTCTCTGTCTTCATGTTTTGCCTGAGTCTATGTGTTTATATGTATTAGGTATGTCAGCTCTGTCTATTGATCTGGAAGGAGTGGTCTTATGTAGAAGGCATCCTGTTTTAATTTAAATTTAATTTGAATTGAGGTTTTTTTAATAGCTTGTCATATAGTCTAGGGGAATAATACATGCACACTTGAAAAGAGTGTATATTCTTTTTTTTTTTTTTTTTTTGATGGAGCTTTCTACAAATGTTTGTTAGGTTTATTTGGTTGATAATAATGGTCAATTTTTTTTATATACTTACTGATTTTCTTCCCACTTGTGTTCAAATATCCAGTCATAAGGGTGGAGTTGTCTCTTTCTCTTTTTAGTTATTTCAGCTTTTGCTTCAGATATTTTGAAGTTTGTTTAGTACCTACATAGATATTTTATTTTTATGTCTTTATGATTTGACCCTTTTATTCTTATATGTTTGCCCACATCCTGAAATCTATTTTCACTGACACTAATTTAATGATTAGTGTGCTTGGGTAGTATAATTTTTAATTGTAACTTATCTATGACATTAAATTTAAAGCAGTTTTTTTTTGTAGATAGTATATGTTTAGGTTGTTTTCATCCAATATGAAAATTTGTCCCTTTTAATTGGAGTATTTAGACCATTTACATTTAATGTAATTATGATGTAGTTAGGTTTAAATCTACCATTTTGCTGTTTTTTATTTCTCCCATGTGTTGTTTGTTCTTTTTTCCTGCTTCCTCTCCCCCACCCGCCCCGCCAAATTAATTGTTCTTAGACTTGCCTTTGTTGCTTCATTATATGCATATGTAGATTATTATTTGACAAACAATTGAAAAGGACTCCATGTGGATTTCTGGAGCCCTTTCTCTGCATAGCTTCCTCTCTTAGGGCAATCTCTTCTACAAATTGTGGCTACCTTTTTCTCCCCAAACTTTAATATCTATCTTTTCAAATCAGGTAGACTGTCATACTCTACTTGGACCCCCTTCCATGTGCCGAAATCTGAGGAACATAGCTTCATGCAAAAAGCTTCAAGATTTATAGGATCACTTCATTTGTTTTTGTCTCTTAGGTTATGCTTAACAGTCATCTGCTGCCTATTGTCCAAGTTGTTTGATGTCCATAAAAGTGTTATATGAAACATAAATGTTTCGTATAAGTCCCATAGCTGTACTTATTCATGGGAAGAAATGGAAATACCTCTTCTCCTTTCAAAACTTATTTTTAAATAGCATATCTCATTTAGCTATTGTTTAATCTCTTTCCTCCACAATAAATTTGAAAGTGTTTGTATTCATCTCTTTCAAATGTTGGGTTCCTAGAGAAACACTGCAACGTCTCTGGTTTCTTATTTCATTCTTCACCCTACTGTAGTATGGTGACCAACAAAAGCATTTTATTGAAATATTGTTTTAAAGGTCAGAGTCACCTTTGAATTGCCAGATCTAATGCAGAACTTATGGTTCTAGGAATGTGGTGGAATAGTTCTTAGGAAAGCCTCCAGGTAGAAAATATTAGAATGTAAAATGTAAAGGATATTTTATATAATGCATGGTTAATCTGATTAGAAAAATGGAAAGCCACGGAATTAAAAATGAAACAAAGAAAGGAGAGAGAGAGAGAGAGAGAGAGAGAGAGAGAGAGATTTTTGTTCAATAGTGTTGTGATAGACTGGAGCTGACGCCTAGAACCTAAGAGATATGGGAAGGTGTATTAGAGATCCTACATAATGCTAAGGGCCTTCAAAGGCTACTCACTCTGTTAATGAGTGAACTAGAACTTAACTCTGCTGCACAGAGATGCAAAGAGCTTGCCTTTGTCTGCCTTAGGCTCTGATTAAAAATGTAAAATAGAGTATATGCATAAAATTCGTAACAACAAATAGGCCTTTTATATCGTTAAAGTCTGAAATTATGCTTTGGATGTGATTTATTTAAAAAGACAAAAATTGGGTTTTAAAATAGGTAAGCTCATTTCCAGACTGGCAAACTTCAGATGTTGCAATTACCATATACGGAATGTAAAACCAAGTAAGTTTAATATATCTAAGAAAAATAAATTTAGATAATTAGTAATATGATTAAGTGGATAGATACACCTGAAGAGAGAATTGTGTTGTTGGGGAATAGATGTAAATGAAATTATACAAAATGAAACATGTAGAGTAAAAAGAATCAGAAAATGTGAGAAGAGATCAATTAAATATAGAGGTTAGAGGAGAAAGTCTAACATATGTATGTCTTCAGAGGAAGAAACACCTAGGGGAGCTGGTTTGTGCAACCACTTTCATCTGAGCTTTGGCAGGAATTTTCAAATTTGGTGCACATGCTCATAGATGATAGCTATGGAGGATGCTGTTGGTGGTGTTTGGGAGGCCTAAATCACATGGCCAGATTTTACTTCAGAACCATTTTGACATTGTTCTCCTCAACATTTGCTGAATACTGCAGATGCACAGAGCAGGAGGCTTAAAGTATACTCTTAGGATTTAATTATCTTAAAGTCTGGATAATCAGGAGAAATTTTATAAAATACATCAAACACTTAGATGAAAACCTTGAAGGGCTAAGAACAAATCAGATCTATGAACCATACTAGGACTGAAACCCAGACTTAGGACACATTCAGATTAGATTAAAGGAAAGAAATCTGCACTGTATCTACTTAGCGGTAGGGAGAGAGAACGCTCTCTACAGAAAGATTACATCATGTGGGGACGTTTGATTAAAAAAAAAAGCCATTTGGCATTCAGTTAAAGATTACTGGGTATTACAAAAGATGGGACCCCATGACTAGTCTTCAAGAGTAAAAACAGACAACAGCATCAGACTATCAGGTGATTCTGATATTGGATTTAGCTGCCCAGAACTTTAAAATGGCTGTGATTCATATGTTTTAAAACAAAGAGAACAAGTAGAAAAAATGAACAGACTATTTCACCAGATAATTGGAATCTACTTTTTGAAAAGAGACTCCTGTGAACATTTCAAACTGAAGAATACAACATGTGAAATTTAATACCTCACCAGATGAATTTAATTACAGATTAGAATACAAATTAGAGAAGTGAGGATTAATAAACTAAATATAAAATACTAAGGTGGGAAGCACAGAGATAAGAAAGAATTAAAAAACCATAAGTGTGTGACAGTGAAAAAAAATCTACCCATATATGTTAGGGCATAGGGCAGAAGTAGTATTTCTCAAACTAAAAAAAGACATTATCCTGTAGATTCCAGAAGTTCTGTGAACCTCAAAAAGAAAAATATATAGAAATTACATAAAGGCATATTATGGCCAGCCTGCTAAAATGAAGACACAGAGAAAATATTAAAAGAAGTCAGGGTAAAAAAAGACATTATATTTAAATCAGGGCAACAGTAAGACTTAACTACTCATCAGAAATAATGGAAGCCAGGTGAATTGAAGGCATCCTTAAAATACTAAAAGAAAAAAATGAAAACCAACCTAGAATTCTATAATCACAAAAAATCCTTTGAAACTGGTGATATACAAAAGTTTCACGTAATAAAAACAGAATAAAAGCTGAGAGAATCTGTCAGCAAATTTACAGTATAATAATAGCAAAGGAAGAAGACACATGATCCTGTAAACACAATTCT
Organism: Panthera uncia; assembly: GCF_023721935.1. NCBI lineage: Eukaryota > Metazoa > Chordata > Mammalia > Carnivora > Felidae > Panthera > Panthera uncia. Next base: position 26,586,512 of record NW_026057584.1, read on the forward strand.
GTAAGCACAGAATTGTAGGGAAGAGCTAAGAACAACAGAAAGGGTAAATATAATGGGTAATATAAATTTTAATAGTAATATATTGTAGTGTTTTGAATATATATAAAATTAAAATAACAGTAATACAGAAAGAGGAAAGTAAATGAAGTTAAACCGTTCTAATGTTTTCAGGGAAATGGTAAGAAAATAATTTGTCTTATTCTCTAAAAGCAAAAAAGTTAAGAATGCACATTATAATCTCTAGGGAAACCACTAAAAAGTAAAAGATTATATAAATTTAAGTTAATAGAGGGGGAAAATGTAATATTTGATTAATCCCAAAGAAATCAAGATAGGAGTCAATGAAATCTAAAACAAACATACATATACAATAAATTTCTACATACAGTGTAGAAAGTAAATTCAATTTCTGATTCTTTGAACAAAATTTGATAAGCCCCAGCAAGTTTACTCAAGAATAATCCAAAGTTGGTTTTACATTTAAAACTTTATTAATATCATTAATTCACCACATTATTAAAAAAGAAAACCCATGTGTAATTCTTTCAATGGGTTCAGAAAAAGTAAATGATTAAATTCAACATTACATATTTAAAAAATACTTTTGGCAACCTAGGAATATATTCTGATAAAGAATATACCCCCCTAGAAAAATCCCACAATTACTCTTAATCCATATCATTCTTAATTCTGAGAAATTAAAAGCATTTCTTTTATAATATGGAACAAAACAATATCTCCTCTGATCATTTCTAATCATCACTGAACTGATGAACCCATCTAGCATGTTTGGAACCCTCTAAATAATAATAAAAATATTGCAATTGAGTGAAAAAAACTAAACTGTCACTATTTGTAAATAATATGTTTGGATAATAGAAAAGTAAAAGAAACTACAAATATATTATTAGAATAAGAAAATTTAGCCAAATTGTGGGATATGTTCAAAGTATAAAAGTCAATTGTATTTTTAAATTCCTTTTACAATTGAGAAAATAAATATTAAAGTACCTAGAAGTACACCTAGCAAAATATGTAAAGGCTTTTTAGAGAAGAAAATTATAAAGTTTTATTAAAAGAAGAGGGGCGCCTGGGTGGCTCAGTTGGTTGAGCATCCAACTTCAGCTCAGGTCATGATCTCACGGTCCATGGGTTCAAGCCCCGCGTCTGGCTCTGTGCTGACAGTTCAGAGCCTGGAGCCTGCTTCGGATTCTGTGTCTCCCTCTCTCTCTGCCCCTCCCCCGTTCATGCTCTCTCTCTCTCTGTCTCAAAAATAAACATTAAAAAAAAATTTTTTTAAGAAATTAAAGAGAACCTAAGTAAATAAAGAGGTGTGTTATAGTCATGGATTGGATGACCTTTAATTATGATGTCAAAAAAAAAAAAAAATCTCCCAGTTGATTTACAGATTCACTGTAGAAGAGCTCTGCAGTTTTTTGCTGGAAGTTAAGCATTTTTTAAAATTTATGCAGAAGAGTGAAAGCCAATAGTAGCCAAGATACCCCTGAGGAACAAGTTGGAGAAACTTGCATTGTCATATGTCAAGACTTAAACATGTAGTAATTAAGACATTGGTTATTTAGCATAGACGCAAATGGTACAACATTAGAAATCCTGAAATAGTACCACACACATATAGAGTGTGGTGTATATAACAGGTAGCATTGTAGATCAATTGGGAAAGGATGTTCAATAAAAGGTGTTCGGATAAATTGATCCATATAAGAAAAAATTAAGGTTGGATTCACATCATGTGAATTAATTTCAAGTAAAGATCTAAGTACAAAGGCAAAAAACCTTACAACTAGGGGGAGCAAAGTGGAAGAATATCTTTGACTTCAGGGTAGGGAAAGATTTCCTCATAGAGATATAAAGTACAAACTCTATATAAAGGAAATATTTAAGTTAACATCTGTTGATCAAAAGACACTAGAAAGAAAGTGAAAAGAGAAGCTCAGACAGGGAGCAATAGATAGAACCTTCAAAGGATTTGTAACTTTCTAGAGTGTGTAAAGAAAACTTTAAAAATCAGTAAGAAAAAGACATTTTTAGAGAAAAAACATCAAAATATGTATTTCTCAAAAGAAGGAAAAGTGAATGACCAATTTTAGGAATGAAAAGGTGGTCAACTTAAATAGTAAACAGAGCAATGCAAGTTTAAACCATAAGAGAATATTTGTTTGCTCTGAAATTAGCAAAAATAAAAAGTCTGACAGTATGCATGTTAGCATGAATCTGATGCAGTGAGCACCAGCATCTGCTTTGTTGGAGTGTACATTTGGTTACAACTACTTTGTAATACAACATATCATCTAGTGAATGTATGCATTCATGTGTTTCTTTAACCCAGCAAGTCCATTTCTAACAGTGTACATACTCTTAGAGAAATTCTGACACCCATACGCCAGGAGACAAATAAGATATTCATACTAGCATTGTTCGTAGTAGTAAAAAACGAGAAACATTCTAGATATTTATAAACAGAAGAGAATGATGAATTGTATGCACATAATGTTGGGTAATACAGCAGGAAAGTACACTTAACTTTCTGTCTATATACATTTTAAAGCATGCAGATTTTATTTTTAATGGTTATTATGTACATCTTTTGTTATTTTTAATGTTTATTTTTGAGAGAGAGAGAGAGCGCGCCAGAGCGAGGATGAGTGGGTGAGGGGGAGGGGCAGAGAGAGCTGAGAGACAGAGCTGTCAGCACAGAGCCGACTCGAGGCTCGAACCCACCAGCCATGAGATCATGACCTGAATTGAAGTCAGATGCCTAACTGAGCCACCCCGGTGTCCCAAAGGATCCAGATTTTAAAAGTTATATAGAATTACATGCATTTATGTGAAAAAACTATAAAGGAAATAATAAAATCAAAATTCAGAATAGCAATTACTCCTGGAATAATAAGAGAAAAATGTGGTTAAAGAGGCACATTGTATTAAGATACAGGTTCAGCTGCATTTGTCAGAAACCCTACATAGTGACATAAACAAGATACAAGTGTATTTCTTTGTCTTAGATTGAAAATATCCTAGATATGACAACCACATTCGACATGGTGATCTAGGAGCTAGGCTTCTCTTTTGCTTAATCTTGTATTATCCTCATCTACATGGTTATGGTAGCTCAGCACCACAGCTGTGTTTCAAGTATAACATGGAGGAATGGAGGAAATGAGTGACCTTTAAGGTCACTTCCCAGAAGTTGCACACATGACTTCTCCTGGCTAGAATTTAAGTAATTTTTTAGATCCACAGAGGCTTGAGAAATGTGCCTAGCTGAAAATCAGTTCTACAACAGACAAAAAGAGAGCAGAGGTATTGGAGGAAAGTAGCAATATCTGCTGCAGGCTAATGAGGGAGTAGGAGGAGAAGGCATAATTGGTATTGTTCTGTTTCTTGAAATAGGATGGTAAGTATAGGTGACCTTCTAATATTTTACTTTATGCCTTCCCTATAAATTATATATTTTTATGTATATGAAATTTCTCATTATTAAAGCTAAGAAGTTTAGTGGATACTTTTTGGCTTTGTTTTGCTTGAATCTTCTGCAGCATATGGAACTATCGATCATACCCTCTAAACATTTGAATTTTTATTGGCAAGAATCTCCTGGTTTTTCTCTTATTTTTCCATCCATTTCTTTTCAGCCTCCCGGGCTTCACTTTCTCTGCAGGGAACAAAAAGGCCTTTTCCTAGATGCCCCTCACTTGTCTCCAAAATTATTTAGGATAGTTTCAAATTGGCTAATGGGTTTCCTGGAGTTGGAAAAATTTCAAGAAAAAACTAATTATATGGTAAATATTCAGATTTTATCACCTTTTGTTCATAATGCTCTATCCATATAAGGAAAAGGGAGGTTAGCACCCTTTTTTCTTTGTAATTTCAAAGATTTTTTTATATCTTTCTGAAGTACATCATAAAAGGACAAATAATTCTAGAGTGAGTCCAAAGTATCAGTGTATCCTGTAAAGATAAAGAACAGCATAAATATACACATATCATTAGAATAAATCTTGGAAACAACTCACATTATTATAATCATGTATAAACATATTATATCTTTTTATAAAAACCCATCGATTTACTTGACCTCCCAGAATGACTGCATTTCTTAACCTTCCTTGCAGCTAGGTATGACTCTGTGACCTAGGTCTTGGCTAATGGAATGTAAACAGAAGTCACTGCATGATAAATTTTAGCATATGTTAACAGGAACTATTTTTTCCCCAGTGAAATAGTCTCAGGCATACATGCATTTGAGAATTTGCATTCACTTAATTTTTATTAAAGCAAATAAAATAAAATGCAGTTGGTTAGCATTCAGGTTTCAACCATATGTCAGGGACTGTGTCAGGTTCTGGGAATACAGCATTGAACAAATTATAGTCCCAACCTTCCAAGGAGCTAATAATAGTCCAAAAAAAGTCTAGTTGAATGCTGTGGTAGAGATAGATGTGCCTAAGGTGCTATGGAAACATAGAAAATGCCAAGGTTAGCTAAGAAACTCAAACTCAAGAAAGTTGACAAACCTCATGTAAGTTATAAAATAAAAGTGTTTAAAAATAGCATCTAAAGATCTATTAGCATTTTAAATATCAATTACATTAAAAAACACAAGTCCAAATGTTATTATAGGGAATAATAGAGGTTAAGAGTGAAGGAAGGAGTACAGGTGAGCTCTACTGTAAAAATATTTTCTCTATTTTATAGATCTTTGCTTGTTTACTAATTTTATAACCAGAAAAAAGAATTTAAAATCCAGATTTTAAACAGAATATGTACTTCTTAATGTAGTAAGATAACTTTTTTTGGTTTAGCAACATGGTTTTCCTAAGATTCCTGGACTCAAATCTTTATTTTCAGAAATGCAAACTCGTGTAACATATTGTGTGTTTTATACATATTCTTTTAATGTTTTAAGTCAAATTTTACCTAATGTAAAAAGTACAATGCTCATAGTACTTCACAGTTATTCCAGTGTAGATATTTTCTTGCATTGGAATTTAAGACAGAGAATCCAGTTTCATTCATTGATTGTAACAGATTGCAATGAGGAAAACAGTATGCACACTTCTTAATCCTAACATAGCACCTGCTCACCATCACTTACAGTTGTCACTAATGTGGAATGTAGCCATTGTCTTGTATTTATGTTTTTAATTTTTTTTAGTATTTATTTTTGAGAGAGAGACAGAGTATGAGTGGGGGAAGGGCAGAGAGAGAGGGAGACACAGAATCCGAAGCAGGCTCCAGGCTCTGAGCTGTCAGCACAGAGCCTGACACGGGGCTTGAACCCACAAACTGTGAGATCATGACCTGAGCTGAAGTCTGATGCTTAATCTACTAAGCCACCCAGGCACCCCTGGCCATTGTCTTTTAACCCAAAGTTCTTCACACTTATTTTTCCTTATTGTGATTTTGTAAGGTAAAGGAAGACCTTGCTCTTCCTTTTGAAAAACTGAAAAGGGATTAGTGAAATCTCATCATGTTTATGACCTTTAATAAATGACAGAGTATGTCCCTTTGTCATTTTCAAGTTCTTTCTCCAAGGTGACTTAGTAAACTAGAACTTTCTTGTGTCATTTAGATACTGTACTTGATAACTATTATATCCTCTCTGAGTGATTCAGTTTTTAAGCAAAAATGAAGTCTTTTTTTTTCCCTTGCAGACTTTGCCTTCAAAAGAAACAACATTTTTAAATACGACGCAAATGCCTTGTTTGCAATCAGCTTCAACTTGGAGTAGCTGTGAACACAATTCAAAATCTCAGATATTAAGAGAGCATGTATCAGAATTGGACTCTTCTTTCCATTCTGTCCTATCATTGCCATCAGGTAAGTCCACTTATAAAAAATTTCTAAGTAACTGCATATTTCTGTGGTGAAATGTAATCCTATGGATATATGGAATCAAAATTGTATCAATTATTTTGTCACTAGATATTAGAATTAAAGTTTTCATAGAGGAATTAATCCTGAGTTAATGTTCTATCTTTGCAAGTTGATTCTTTAATTCCTTGGAAACTGTTTTGATTTACATTGATTACATAAGCTTTTGATCTTTTCAGGGTTAAATTTTTAGAATTTTATTGATAACTTGACTATGCTGTTGAAATGGTTGTCAGGAAGTCAGTGTTCTTTTTCTAATGTGTTATTCTGCATGGAATTTTCTCTGCCATATAATATTCCTCTGTTTATAATCAGCATGAGTTTCCCAAGAGAAGAAAATTGTCCATCTTTAGGTATAGCTAATTTTTGAACCTCAAGAAAATCTATAATCCGTAACTGAGTAAATGAGGCACATACAGGCCCACCTCCTTTTAAGTTTCTAGTTCTTGATTTTTGTTGGAACCATTCCAGTTGTTTCTGTATTGAACTGAAGTAAATATTTAGGGTAAGAAAGGAAGCATTCTTCACACTGGTTATTTCAGGTTCTTCTCTGTATGGGAAGACGTCTCAAATGGGCTTTTGTGTTTCCTTTTCAGTTTTCGGTTTTAATCATCCAGGGATGGCTCGTCTTCACAAAACACTATTTCTTGTACCTGTTCCTGCCCTGATTCCTGAATCTTAGTTTTTGTTTGTTTGTTTGTGTTTTGTTTTTACCAGTATTTGAGTGGTTTCTTAGCTACATAATACTTTGAAGTAAGTTTCTGGCAGGAGCTGTGTTATTCCATCTTTGAGGAAAACTTAATGATAGAAACAATAATAAATACAACAATAATCAGCCAACATTTGGGCTTAGCATACCCATAAGCACATTACATTGTTTTAATTCTTTCAACAACCCTACGAGAATACATAGTTTTCATCTTTATCTTACATACAAGAAAATTGAAGCTAAGAGATTTTAAATTACTATTCCAAGATTATACAGCTAGTAAATAATGGAGGCAGGATTTGATGTGAGTAGTCATACTTCAGAGCTACACTCCTAACCTTTACTCTTTACTGTCTGTTTTCTCATAGTACATTTGTTTCTCTGATGATATACCCCTGAGAGCTGATAGAGTTATCCTTCATTTTAATCCTCTTAGGTCCCCTCCAATAAGTTAAGATTAACTTCCTCACCTGCCAGTTAGTGTTATTCATTTCTTCTTGCATTCATTTAATAAAGATTAGGTACCTACTGCTTACTAGGTACTAAGTAGGTATTAGGAGTATAAATACAAATAAATCCCTCAAGGTACTTGCATTCTAGTTTAAGAAAACTGAAATGTAAACTGATTGATGTACTACAGTGTTATGATATATTTTTATAAAAGCCCAAAGTCACAGGGTGGGCACTAAGAAAGATATATGGATGGAACAAGGGCCTAACCCTAGTTTTCTCACAACTCATGACGAACAGTGGTAGAATAGGTGATATTTTCTTTATAAAAATGTGATATTTTTTAGAGAAATAAGCTTATTTTTTGGTAATTGGAAACCATTGGATTCCTAAAATGTATAAGTAGCATATTTAATTTGTATTCTTAGTTTCATTTTGTTAAGTAGTTTTTAGACGATCATAGTATATAGTGCTAGGATTGAAATCTTTCCTACCTCTGTTCTGTCCCTTGGGACAGATTCCATGTTGAAACTCATGAACATATTTTTTTTTTTCCCACCCTTGAGTATGGATCTGTTATTAACATACAGCGTTTAAGAAAGAGGTACTTCTTTGTTTAAAGTCCAGACTCATTCTAGGTCTGTTCTGATTTATATGTTTGTAATTAGTTTTCTTTTTTCAGTAGCAAAACTTTAAATACATCAATTGCTTTATGAAATATTTGTTTCTTAGGAAGAAGTTTACATGTCTCTATTAAATGCTTTATTTTAGCGTTCTTGATTGAAAAAAAAAATAAATGTGAAGCACATCTACTTTATTATTTAGCTCCTCTTTTGGTTGTGAGAATATAGAATATAAATATAGTGAATTGGACATCTTAAGTCTCTATTTGAAGGAAAGGAACTAGTCTGTATGTGAAAGTGCATTTTGTCATTCACAATACTAGTAAACTAAGGGAATGTGAACCTTGGTATTTTTATAAAATGTTGCATCTGAATTACAGTGGTTTTCCCTCAAGTAATTAAAATTATGTATCTTTTAGAAACCTCATTATTTCAAATGTCAAGTTTGTGGGGGTGGGTGGAATGAACTTAGTTGGCCGGGTTTTACTCTGTTTTATTCAAGACCTTTGGCTGCATTTGTTTCATCTATGAATACTACTTATTAATACAAATAATTTCTATCATCTTATTATTTTGGTTTATGAACTTGTTCATCATCAGAGTTTTTGTTTATTTACAGCATATAATCAGTAATTTCCAAATTTCTGTCTGTATGTTTGGAAAGAGTATTTTGCCACTTCTGATAGTTGTGACATTTTAAGCTTTTGCTTATTTTTCTAAGCTTATGTGCTACTTAGAGAAAGAAAGCAATCTTAATATTAGAGTCCGTAAAGAATGGTATTCACTCAAAGTACTTTTACTTTATTTTGCCAGATGTGCCTCTTCATTTTCACTTTGAAACATTGCTAAAAAAGACTGAAATAAAAGGAGATCTTGCTGAAAATAAATTAGTAGGAGACTGTGTCATATCTCCATCACCTGGTATGTCATTTACAAATCTTGTACTTTATATATGTTTTACATCTTTCCGATACTCACTGTTTTTGCTTTCTAAGGAAATAAAATTTAACAGAAGAACAAATCTAAATCCTTAATTTTTAATATTCACTTTTTACAAATTACCACACACACACAAATAGAAAATACACAGGAGTGATCTTAAGAAGAAATGTGATACTGAATGAAAATTATGAAATGTTATTAGTAAATATAAAAGGAAATCTAAATACACTTAGAGAAACAGCATTCCTAGACAAGATTAATAAGGATATCAGTTCTTCCTATTGGTTTATAACTTGAAGTTCTAATAGATTTGGTTACCTTAACAAAATAATTGGAAAGCCCACTGGGAAGAATAAATGGGAAAATACAAAGTAACTGCTGGAAGAAGTATTCAGAGAATCCATCTTAACCACATATGGAAACATGACAAAAATATGTAATAATTATTAGCATAGATTTTGCATACAATTAGGAAAGCAAATCCATGAAGCAGACTATATAGCTTATACTTTATAATGTAAGGGAAGAATTGTAAATTCATGAGAATGTGGAGAACTATTCAGTAAACAATATTTTTACTATTGTTAGTCTTTTGGGGGAAATTTTGTTTACATACTTATTTCATACCATGTATCAGAATAAATTCTAGTTGGTTTCAAGAACTTGAAATAAAACACTAAAATTACAAAATAAAACTTGAAGAATTAAAGTGAAATTGTTTTCAGTATTATGAATGGGGGCAGGGACATTGCCTATGCTTGGAAACAAGAAGAGAAACATCAACATATTTTGACCATCTACAAGGCTGAAATCTTTCTAACATCAGAAAATTCATACAAACTGAGATAAATTATTTCTAGATGAAATAATCATCTACCTCAAAAACTCAAGAATCAACTGAATGCCTGTTAAAATTGGGAGTCTGAAAAAGTATAGGAATTTAAAATATATTTATAGAAATCAGCAGCTTTTATAAATACCAATAATAACCATTTACAATATGTAAAGGAATTTTTGAGATATTAACAATGAAAATATAAACTATCTAGGATTAATTAAATTTGTAAGGGTCTACACGAAAGAAAACTTCCAAAGTTTTATTGAGGAATGCAAGATGATGTGCCTAAATAGAAATACCCTGTTCCTGTCAGAAGACAGTATTTCAACATGTAAAGTGAGTAACATTATTGTTTTTCTCCTTGACTAATTTTCTCAAAGTCACATTTGGGGAAGTGATAGGGCCAGGATTCAAATCCAAACAATCAGGCTCAAAGAATTCATGTTTTAAACAACTAAGTTTCCTTTGTAATCAGTGGATTAAACAATGATTTTGGGGGAACAATTGAGATCTCTACCACATACAGCACATTAAAATAAATTTAAGATGGGTGAACATTAAATACATTCCAGATGGATTAAAGAGTTAAATGTTAAAAATGATGTCTTAAAAGAATTATAAGAAAAACTAGATGTATTTAATGATGATAATAATGAAAATGATAATCATAAGTAACATATACTGAGTGCTTATGTGCAGACACCGTGCTAAACATTTACTATCTTCTGATTACGTTAAGACATTTAAACATTATAATCATCAATTCTGGCAAGACTGTGTAGTAAAAACAGGACCCTCAAATATTTTAGGTAGCATTAAGAATACAAACCTTTTGGAAAGTACTGGGAAATGAATGACAACGCCCTTAAACTACCTGTTTTTAAAAATAAACTCATTGAAGAAAAACACTGTTTACTTGTTCACTTGCTTACAATTAATGTTTACTAAACTGCTAACTCTGTTTTCTGACCCAATACATCCATTTCTAATAACCTAGTCTAATGCTAAATACAAATATATTCATTTATATTTACAAATATATTCATTTTAAACACTGTGTTAATGGGAAATTGGAAACAGAGCATAATTGAGATGTGATTAACCAACACAGTGGGACATACAGCTTTTAAAAATATCTTAAAAGTTCATGTAAGGATGGAAACATTAAAGAATGTTAAGTGATAGAAAAGGACAAAAAAGTTTTACTTCTGTGTATGGTCTGATTATAACCATATAAAAATGTTCATTCTTCTTTCAACCAAATGTAACATGTGGGCCTTTTGGGGATCCTGATTTGAACAAGTCACCTGTACGAGCACACACAATTTTTGAGATAATAAAAATTTGAAATTTGAACATGCAGGCTGTTGAGTATTAGTGAATTAATTTTGTTAGATGTAGTAATGCATGTGGTTACATCAACACACACTTTTTATCTGTTAGAAATTCAAGCTCACACATACGTCGAGGACAAGATAGAAGATAGGCAGTCCAGGATTTGCTTTAAAATAGGCCAGCAAAAAAAAGTTAGTGGGGAAAAAGATGAAACAAGATTGGTCACCAGTTTGTAATCATTGGTTATGAATATAGGCACAGGGGAGTTCATTCTTCTCTTCCTCATTTGTGTTTGTTGAAATTTTTCCACAGTAAAAAGTTAAAAAAAAAATAAGTGGAAAGCACTAAGGACAAGCAGCAGTTGCCTATGCTTAGGGGAGAAAAATCTAAAGAAATGCAGGAAAATATAGGTTATGTGCGGGTAATTTTTCATGATATAATTCTACTACTTGAAATTTTTCCTTAGACTGATCTTTAAAAAAGAAAATATGTATGCATGAAGATGATTATTTTAAGAATGACCATAATAGAAATATCATGATTAACAACAACCAGCTCTAATAGCTAGGGAATAGTTAAATGATATTATCTCTAATTAGAAGAGTGTTAGGCAACCATCTGAAAAAATAATTTGTGAATTATCAAATTTGAAAAATAAGTTAAACTACATTTGAAATGTGAATATGAAATGTATGCACATGTATAACTGAAAGGGAATATGCAAAACTGAAATTATATACTGTTAGATAAGTGAGATTAGGTGATTATATTTTTTTCTAATGTTGTTCTGTTTATCTATTTGACTTAAAAAGATAGGGCAGTGTAAATGTGTTAGTCACAGAATTAATGGTAACATACCAGTAATGCAATGCCATGCTAGTCAGGGGGAATTAAGAGCTAGGAATGGAAGACATTTGAGATGAGTGCTGCTGTATTATTAGGCAAATCATCTGAGTATGTAGTCTTCTGTATCTCGATCTCTCCTCCCTTATTTTCTTCCCCTACCACTCCAAACCCAAATAATTAAGGGTTAATTAGGTTTCATCGTATATAAGCATGTCTGGAATAGTCGCTTGTTATTTTTTCTTTTATTGTTAAGTGATTTCTGTAGAATTAAGTAAAACTAGAGTTCAACATTTATTGATCATAGACTCTGTGCCAGGCAGACTAAGTGCTAAAGAATCAAATTTGAATCACAGGGAATCAAAGAAATTATAATGTAATAGGGGGAAGCAGACACTCAAATAACTATTAAAATGATGTGAGCACAGATATGACAAAAACATTCTAAAAAGGAGAGGGAGTGTAGAACTCTGCCTGGAGGAAGGCAGAGTGATGGGGGAAGGGCAAGAGGAACTCCAGAAAGATGGTGATGCCAGCCTTTAAATACTTTAAATACTCAATTGTATTTAAATTGTGTAGCTTTAAATACTCAATTGGAATTTAAAGGAAGAAGAGCAAAGTGTTCCAAATCATTGTTTCTCAAACTTTTATGTGCAAATTACTTGGGCGATATTGTTAGAATGCAGATTCTGGTTCAGTTAATCCTGGAATGAAGTCTGATTCTGGATTTCTAACAAGGTCCCAGGTGATTCAAATGCTTGGACCTATATTGGTTTTAAAATGGAAACAAACGTGATTTGTCACGGAACCATAAGACAGGGTGATGTGTTTAAGTATATTCAGAATGCCTGGTATTCTTATAGGGTAAACCGTGTGAAGGTAAGTAGATGGATGTTTGCGAGCTTTGCCACAGAGCTTGTATTTATCCTCTGTCCTCCAGAATTGGCAATTAAGAAAGCACAACTGACTTCAAGTAACAAGTAGGGAAAAGACAAATTGTAGTGGGTCGAAGACTGAATGATTAGTAGCTAATCATGAGGAAATACCAGGCAAAGCCAATTAAGGGCCTGTATTCATCAAAACATGCAGTCATGGAAGACAACAGTGGAACAGTTTCAGATGTAAGAAAACTTTAGAGATATGACAAATGCAGAGTGAACAGAGTTTTCTATAAATAACATTATAGGAATAATTGGTGAAATTCTATGAAGTCCATAGTTAGCTAATAGTATTAATTTCATTTTGATGGTTGTGTGGCCATGTAAGAGAATGCCCTTGTTTTTGAAAAATACATATTGACATAGAGGTACATCATGTCAACAACTTAATTTCATTGGAGTTCAGAAGGATAAAGCAAATATGGTAACATTTGCAGAATCTGAGTAAAGGGTATATGGGACTTCTTTTTACTATTGCAAGTCTGAAATTGTCAAAATGAAGTTTATTTTTTTAGTGGACAGATGAGAGGAACAGTAGCGCTGAAACTCACACAAGCCAAAAACCTAGGGCTCAGGTTTCTTCACCTACATGTCCTCATATCTAAGCCCATTGTCCTTTTGATCTTAATCATTTCAAATATGCTCCTCTGTCTTCATTTCTACCACTTTCAGAGTCCAGTGTAATGATCCCTTATCTATACTGCTGAAATAGCCTAATCAGTTCTTCCTTCTCTCCAATCCCTGTAGCTTGTGATCTTTTCAAGATGCAAAGCTACTTATATCACACCTGCTCCCCACCACTATAACTTAAAATTATTTGAAAGGAAGTATTATTGAGGGACCCCTAAAGCTCTACCCACACAGGATGGCTCCTACCTGTTCATGGTTCTTTTTCACTATTCTCCTTACTCTATACTACCTAGCCACGGTTCTGTTGCCAAATTTATCTGGCTTCCTGTTGGGCCTCTCTATACATACCATTCTCTTCCCCTTGACATCAGTTATTTCTATTCATATTTGAAATCTACCACTTTACCTGGGGTACTTTTCCTAGAGCTCTCTTACATACTCCCATTAACTTCTCTAAATAGCACTTCTCTTTTCTGTTACACATTGGTTGCAATTATTTGAGATAATGCCTGTAAAGCCCATTAGGGGCAGGGATCATGACTGTGCTCACCAGTGTCCCTAGGGTACTTGGTATTGTAATTAAGTCTTTATAGTTAATGAATAAATGAAAGGGAAGGCAGGAGACAGGAGAGATACGGGGTCAAAGTGTGTTTTAGGATAGAATCTAGGAGAGGATTTTGGAGAGCAAGCACTGAAAGGCTGAGAGGGTTATAAATAGACGAAGAGAATGTATAGTTTTTCAATTGTCATATTTCCTACTGTTTCAAGAGTCCATTGCAACCTCACAAGACAATAAGGAAAAGTAAGTGTAAAAAAATGATTAAAATTAAGTATCACCTTAGGGAAGGTTAAAGTTTCTTAAAAAAGTTTGACTTGCTTTTAGAAAAAAAGGAAGGTGATGAATTGCTTTTAGAAAAGAAGAGTGAATTGACTGGAATTGGTTTGAAAATACTCCAGAAATGTTTCCATTAAAACAAGAGATGGCATTATTGGAATACCTGCCCATGCCAGGCACATACAATTTTAAAACCTCACAATTCTAGTTACCCTTTCTAGAAATGAGTTTAGAATTATGCCTGCCATCTTGTTTTGTTTTCTTTGTGACATCTTTCTCTGAAGTCTTTGGGTGGTAAGAAATCTTGGGGCCATCTTAGAATTCCGCCATTTTCCCTGAGCTCTTTAAGGTCACTTTCTGTTTTCAGGCAGGTAGTCTTGCCTGGCCAATTTGATCATTTCTTTGCAGTAATCTTATCCCTTTTCTGGTAAGTTTTAGGATATCTCCATTGTGATGTGCTGTAAGATTAGCATTTTTTCCCCCTCCACTTGTCTTGACAGCCAATTGAGTTCTTGAAATCTTAGGGTTAATATCATTGTGGAAAAACTTTGGCCTATTTCTTCAACATTGGCTACCATTCATTCTGTTACCCTGTTTTGGTTTGTCCCCTCCCCCCCCCAATATTTTCTATCACTCTATTCCTTTGAGTTGTATAGTTCTCAACCTAGATTTTGATGTTTAGCCCATGTCCACTGTATCATTCAGTCCAGTTAGTGATGGTTGTTTTTAAATTTGAACATATTTTCCACTTCTGAGGGCTCTCTAGTGGGGCCTTTTGCCTGTTTCTTCTGGCAATGTTGTTTCAGTCTTGTTAACTGTATTCTGTGCATCCATTCACTATTACTTGAGATGGTTCATTTCTACATCTTTGACTTTTACGGTGTTGGTATTCAGATTTTTGGAGTCTTGTGTTCTCACCTTTACAGTTCATATTCACTATTTAAAAAAAAATTTTTTTTTTAACGTTTATTTATTTTTGGGACAGAGAGAGACAGAGCATGAACTGGGAAGGGGCAGAGAGAGAGGGAGACACAGAATCTGAAGCAGGCTCCAGGCTCTGAGCTGTCAGCACAGAGCCCGATGCGGGGCTCGAACTCATGGACCGCGAGATCGTGACCTGAGCTGAAGTTGGATGCTTAACCGACTGAGCCACCCAGGCGCCCCTTTTTTTTTTTTTAATTTTTTTTTTTTTTCATATTCACTATTAAGACTGTTCTGCCACTGCTATTTAGGGGATCCTTTCCCTGGATGGGTAGAAGTTGCAGTATATACTGTTTTCAGGAGCAGTTAAGGTCAGGCAGGACATAGTTCAAAGTGAGGCACTTAGTATTGCTTTCTCATCCATTTCTCTGCTCGGCTTGGATTTTGTTATCTATTAAGACAGATAATCTCAAGGAGTGTGGCTGAGAAGTTGGCATGTGTAGTCATCCTTTCAGTTAACTGTCCATCTAAGTAATTATCCTCCACTTTCATTTCCTCCAGGTCTAGAGCACCTTTGATGGTCATAGTTTTGTGGCAGCACTTTCTCATGTGCTTTTACCTTGATTGCTCTCCAAATTCCATGTGGTATTAGTCTTTCAGAGATTCCTCACAAATTCTGCTTTACTCACAAGTTCCCTTTTATTGCTTGCTAATGTGTGTGTATATATATGTGTATATGCACATCTGTGTGTCTATGTATAAAACTTTTGTTACTTTTAGGGTGCTTTGTCATCTGGTAATCAGAGTCTGGTTACTGTTGGTAGACCACACTCTGTTTTTCAGTGTTGGTGAGAATTTGGCACTTAGGCCTACATTTCTTTTTCCATTCCTTTCCACATCGCCAACCCCTTCAAAAAAAGCCAATTTGGTTCTTAATCCAGTACTGGAAATATGGGTTTCAGATAGACAATAATCATGAAGAAACGAACATTTATTAAATACTTCGGGTAGGTATCCTCCTAATGACCATTACAGGGATTAACTCATTTAATCCTCATAATCTCATGATAGGTGCACTTCTCCCTATTTTACAGATAAGGCAACTGAGGCATAGAGACATTAAGTGACCCTAAAAGTTTTAGAAAATACATTGCTTTTAAAATTGAAAGAACAGTGCTAGGTACCGTCAGTTTGATGAAATCTGGTTCTTGCCCTCAAGAGGTCCCAGTCTCTTATAATTCTGTAGGATCTTACTTGATCCTGAATTATTTTCACATTGAAGGGTGAGCAGGGGCTAACGTAAGGATTCATATCATCCTCAGGCAACATTTACAGATGTGAACCAACCTCCTCTATAAAATTTTGCAATTTAGAAGACTTCGAGAACAGGTCACCTTTTCAGCCCCTTCAAATAATGGAGCAACTATAGGAAATTGGATGCTTATGGAAGAGGTTTTTAAGGAATCTTATTATGGGTATTTTCAGTGTACGATCATTCCATTTTGGTATAGAAGTATTTCATATGTAATTCTGAACTGGTAAATTAATGTTCTGCAATGTTATAAGAAATTAACACGTTCATTATCTGTGTCAAGGGAAAGAAACTTCACATTTCCTTTCTATTTGTTTTAGTACATAATACTTCTCTGAATCAATGGAGAAATGGATATTCTCCTACATGCAAGCCTCAGATAAGGTCAGAATCTTCTGTACAGCTGTTCCAGGGAAGAAAGAAAAGACACTTGAGTGAAACAGCATTAGGTAGGTTAAAATGAGGATGTGAGCACTAGTACTAAAAACTGAAAGTAAATTCTGATCTTCAAAGAACCTCTGCTTCATGGTAATCCAGAATAATCACTAATTACACAAAATATCCATGGTCCTATAAACATTACAGCATATTCATATAGTCAATTCAGAATGATCTGTGGACTGGGCATCCATCCACTAATGGCAATTAAGGATTTCCTTCCTATTTTCCCTGTCCAGAGTTATCTTCTACTGACTATCCTCCGAAACAGAACTTAAGCCTCCAGGGTTGTGTTCTGGATTCCGAGTATGTCAGTACAAAGTCTCCTCACAGAAACGTATTACCATTTCGGGGACTTACTGTGGGGGTGTCAATTCACTGAAGCTTCCTTAGAATTTTGAGAAATTGGCTGAGATTCACCAAAGGTAACTCAACCAAGTAGTTCAATTTCTCTTAGAAACTTATAGTTCCAAAATGGTCAACAGATCTCTTTGAAACTATAACTCTTCTAATAATACAAAGTGGGATTTTTGTTGTGGGGACTTGGGACTATCAGATTGTTTCCAGAATTATTGCAAATAATGATTAAAAAATAAAACTTACCAGGAAATATATATGCAAATTATCTATATACTTTTTTGGTTCTTGTTCATTGTTCCAGTGGACAGAACACTATACTCATTAGTCAAGTATTCCCCAGATGTAATATGTCAGTATACCCAAAAACTTAGAAATTGCATTCAAGATGTGCTGGACTAATTATACTTGATGAATTTAACACATTTATCACTACTGTCTCTAGAAATCCCACCTTAACAGCCCAAGTCACTACCTGATAAGGTAGCGTGGCACAAAATTAAACTCCTGGGCCACATCCAGAGATTCCATTGTGCTTTTTAGTGCCTCAATCTTAGGACAACCAAGAGTCACCTAGCTTTTGAGGAACTTACTTATATATAGAGCTCTTTCTCTTTCAACTTACAACAGGGTTGTATCCTGATAAACCCATGGTAAGTTGAAAATATCTTGAGTCAGTAATTATTTAATACACCTAACTTACCAAACACCATAGCTTAGCCTTCAATGTGCTAAAAACACATTAGCCTACAGTTCGGCAAAATCCTCTAACACAAAGTGTTGAGTATCTCTTGTAACTTATTGCATACTATAATGAAAGTGAGAAACAGACTGGCTGTATGGGTACAGAATGGTTTTAAGTATATCCATCGTTTATCTTCATGATCACATGGTTGACTAGGAGTTGCAGTTTGTTGCCCAGCCTAAGGGTGTCCGACCACACCGCTATCCCAGAAAAAGGTCAAAATCCAAGGTACGGTTTCTACTGAATGCATGCCACTTTGGGGCTGTCATAAAGTTGAAAAATCCTAAGTAGAACCATTGCTAAGTTGAGGACTATCTACATACCAACACACAGGAAAACTTGCATCTCTTAATAAGAACCACTATGAAGTTCAGATTACCTAAGATCTACAATGTTTCACCTGAATTGATCTAACTTTATAACTTCAAGTTTGGTGGGAATACAGGAATAGAACAGGTAAGAGCCAGACTACAAAGTAAATAGGTAACTCCCGAAAGAGCAAGGTAGCTGGTCTCTTTAACAAATATCATGAAAAACAAACTCTTCTAGATTGTAAGAAACTTAAAAGACAGTAACTAATTTCAATATATGGATCCTGATTTGAAGAAACTACTAACCATAAAGGACATTTTTTAACAACTAGAAAAATAGAAGTATGGACTGGGTATTAAATTTTATATTACACAGAATACTTTCTAAGATCAGTACTAAAGTAAAATAAGCAAGGGCAGAAAATAAGTGAATAAATATATATTCACAATTAGGGAATCAAAACAAATGGAAAAATATTTTCCTATGTAATTAGAAATTAATAATTTAATGTATTAGTAGACAAAGTCTCAGTAGAATGGTCAGAAGATCAAGTTAAGGAAAGGAAATCTCCCAGAAATTAAAAAGTCAAAATGAAAAAAACAAAATTAAGGGGGTAAGTCTTTGGATGTTAACATCCAAATAACAGGCATTACAGAAAACATGAACAGAGTGAAAAGAAGGGAGATTAAAGAAATTAGAGGTACTGGATTAAAAGAAAATGGAAATAATTGTGACAGAAATGTGGGTAAGATTTTTTTCATTTCCTTAATTGTTTTTGATACATAAGTTTTAAAAATAAAAAGATCAAACAGATAAGGAATGTTACCTAATTAGGAAAGTAATTTTAAGACCTATCACCATGTTTAATGTATGACATTCTCAATGGTTCTTTCCATGGCAGGAGAAAGAACTAGATTTGAAGAATTTGCTTTTCAACGCACAGAACCAGGATCCCATAGCAATTTTACTGCTGTTACTAATGTCAATGTTATATCAAGAACCCAGAATTCATCATCACAAGTAGGTTTTTTGGTATACTGAACCCTAAAATTGCTTGTAGATTTTTAAAACTGGCCAGTAAAAAAACGTATAGAATATTTTGTTAATCTTTAATAGCCTTATTTTACTTGTACATACCGGCCCGGTTTTTGTTGTTTTTGAAAGAGAGGGAGAGAGCGAGCGAGCAAGGTGGGAAGGGGCAAAAGAGGAGAGGACTGAGGATCTGAAGTGGGCTCTGTGCTGACAGCAGGGAACCTGATGCGGGGCTCGTAACTCATGAATCATGACATCATGACCTGAACTGAATTCAGATGCCTGACTGAGCCACCCTGGTGCCCCTAAAATGATCTTCTTAGGAAGCAATAAACTGTATTAAACTTTTTTACTAGTGAGCTAATTGCTCAGTAATCCTTGATTATAGTTTTTGGTTTCTCCTGTGAGAAACTATCATAACCATCCCTACTCCTTACCAGGAAGCTAAATTTAGTCTTGCTAATAAGAATCCAGCACTTGTGTTGTTCTTACTGTTTTGTCATCTGGTCAGAGTAGGGGTTAAAAGGTGAAAGGGTTTAGAAGAAACTGTAAAGCTCAGGGACCAGGAACACACAAATGAAGATTATAAAAAATGATCTTTACTAAATGGTACACCAAATATTTCATATTCTTTCCTAATAAGTGTGCTTGTTAAATGATCATTTCCTTGACATTTGGGTGCTTTATGGTAACCTCTGGTAAGAGTTTGACATTTTAAGGTATTCCTATTTTTTATGGTCTTAAAAATAGGCTTGTATGTGTACACAAATGTACACTTCACACCTGCCGAAGGGATTGTGTTGTTTTACAAAGGAGAGGTGTGCTTGTTTTTAACATTTTATAGTCCACTCTATCACAACGTATTTATAAAACATGTATGCAGTACACCCCTTCTAGCCCTCATGAAAGGAGGGCATCATCACAGGTAATGAGATACTGTTGTTGAGTTGCTGTCCTCCTACCTTGTAGAATACTGCACGACGGAGATTGAGAAGCGAGAGCTCTTATGACATAGATAATATCGTGATTCCCATGTCATTAGTTGCCCCGGCTAAGTTGGAGAAACTCCAATATAAGGAAATACTTACTCCAAGGTATGTATACTTACATCTTTTATTTTCTCTTCCTTCTTGAGTAAACTTAAATTTTCAAAGTGAAGTTAAAATTTTAATTAATGAAAGGAAGATGTTCCTCTCTCCTGTCTTCCACTTAGAGAACCATGGAGGGAGAACGGTGAAAGAAACCTTTACATTACTCCTGCTGAAAAAAAGTGCCATATATTATCACCCTACCTCTGTTTTTATTAAGAATTGGGAATTCCTAAGACTTAACTAAACATTGAAAAAAAGACTTAAGAGCGTTAAAGTTACCTTTTATGTATATATGGCACTAAAGGCTATTTAGGGATGTAAATAAGCTTAGTAATAAATAACCCTGGCTCTTTAACATGCAGTTCTGTAAATGACTGCAAAAAGGGTTCAAAGAAAGCAACTACCTTTGCAAGGGGTATTCACTGCAAGACAATAACACCTATGACCACAAAAATAAGATTCTGATGTATTGCCAAGTCAGCAATACATACATTATATTAGTGGGGCATCACGAAGGAGGGAAAAAGAAGAAAGTTTATTCACACAGGGAAACCACAGCAAAGGCACACAGGTAAGTGTGCAAGCCTAAACTAGAGACCAAGTTTTTGTATAGGGTGATAAAGTTATGGCTACAAAAGAAATAGAACCGGATTATGGAGGTCCCTGAATGCCATACACAGATCTGCTTCCTAGTGGCAGTGAAGTTAGTCAAAGTCTTGCTTTGTTTTGTTTTTTAGCAATGATGAAAGCAGTTTCTTCAGAATGTGAATCTGGCACCAGAAAGTAGACAGAAGAGGGTGGAAACAGACATAAGCTCAGTGACAACTACAGTAATTCCTACCCCTCTCTATATTAGCTGATTTCGAATTCTCTTATTCCTAATTGCTTTGAGGTATTAAGAACTCTTAATATTCTAGGAGGTATTATGAGAAATCCCACAGAGAACTTGAGACATTCTGCAGAAGCAGAGTACCATTTGTAGTTATGATGTTCTGCAGCAACGATGTTTTTTCAATTGACATTGGTAGGCTGCAGCTGGCTGGCTGGCTGGGTTGGTTGTTTAAATAGAGGAATTCTGTGATCCAGTGGTTAAACTCAAGAGGCCATGCCGGGTGTCTTCACACAAAGAAATTGGCAAATGCTCAAGTGAGGGATTTTTTGTTTTTGTTTTTTCTTCCTGCCACTGTATCACCATCTATTGACTTAATTCAAAATTAGTATATTCTTAGGTATAAAATGCAGCTACACAGAAGAGACAGTTATTCACTGTAAGGCCAAAAGTAAAGTCTCATCTTCTTTTCATAATAGAAATTTTTCTCTTTAAAAAAATAAAGTATGAAAATACAACCATTTGAATTGTGAAAGTCCCAAGGAAAGAAAACACTACTGCATTAGCTGTGCTTAGAGAATACAACTGCTACACTTAGATTAACATAAGCTGAAACTGGTTTGTATCTTCAACAGCTGGAGAATGGCTGTTCTTCAGCCTCTGGATGAATATGACGTAGGTGAAGAGGTAAGTTGCCTTTCACTTACGGATAACTGCACTGTATACATTACGAAGCCTGCTTAATTTGGGACTTGAGGAACTCAAGGGAAATATAAGCCCTTTAGCATACATTGACTTGTTTTTCACTTAGGAAAAGAAAGTTCATTAAGGATATTAACTTCATTAGGAAAATGTTTTTGTGCAAATTTAGATTTGCAAAGACAGTAACATATAAAGAAAAACATGTCAGTTGCTTACATGAACTGTTGAAACACTGAATTTATGTTAATATCTATATTCATTTCCAGTTATTAGTCCTGTTTTTCTGTTTAAGGAGATGTGGTCTTAATATTCAACCCTACAATGCCATATTCAAAACCTTGGGAACAGGTTGCTTTTGAATTTGGAAAACTTTGGACTTAAGAAAGAAGACATATGTGGAGTCTAGCATAGTTCTCATAATCAAATATTAATGTTTCTGTAGGGAAATATTTATAGAAATTGGAATAACCTCATCATTCCAGAACGGGCTATGTCACCAAATGAATTATGAACACGTGTTTTTTCAGATTTTTAGAACTGAAGGAAAGGGACTGTGAGCCTGTATGGGTAAAACTTCTATTAAGACAAGCATAATTTCAGGGAAAAATGTGTAACCAAATTAATTTGAAAGTGATGATCTGTAGAAGCTGTATTATGTAAGACATTTTGTCTCTGTCATAATCTTTCTAGGCCCACTGACTGTTCTTCAGCTACCAAGTCAACTTTTCAATGCACTCTTCCCTAGTTCAGAATGGTTCTGGCCAGGAAACCCAAATTCTTAAACCACTACCACCAGAGTCTTAGAACCTCTGATAAGTCATTAGTTAAAATAATTTTCTTTTTTTTCAGTTTTACTTTTCTTTGATATTAACATGTTAAGAGAACAGTGTATTCCATAAAGGGCAATCAAATACAAACCTTTGAATGAATTAAGCATTAAGAATTTTTTATACAAAGCACTGTGAACCTATCTGTAATCTAGGTTAAGTCTTCAAATATGACCCAGAAGTAAAAAAGTTTAAAAAAAAAAAAAAAGTTCACTCCCTCTATTTTCGAATTTGAAGTTCAATTTTAGAGTTTTCTTCCTATATTCTCTTGATGAGAAATTGTTCTATTTCAAAATGTTTCTGATAAAAGAAAAACTTTCTAATTCCAGGTAGAAGATCTTTCTGATGAAGTCTTCTCCCTAAGACACAAAAAATATGAAGAGAGAGAGCAAGCCAGATGGTCACTATGGGAGCAAAGCAAGTGGCACAGAAGAAACAGCAGGCAGGTGTTATCAATTTAAAAGCCAAAACCATGAAATCCATGTAGAATTAACAAAATTCTGCATGAATATTGAGGAAGACACTAGAAAGGAAAAAGTATATACTGTATAACATCAGTTATTTGTGCACAGGAGGGAAACACTGCATTTACTGAGCTTACATTCAAAATATATTTTGGCTGGGGCTCCTGGATGGCTCAGTTAAGCGTCCAGCTCTTTTGATTTTGGCTCAAGTCATGATCTCACAGGTTTGTGAGATTGAGCTCCGCATTGGGGTCCACACTGATAGCGCAAAGCCTCCTTGGGATTCTGTCTCCCTCCCCCACTCGTGCTGTCTGTCAAAATAAATATATATATACATTTTGGCTAATTACAGAGTAATGAAATGAGTTTCTGTATTTTCCTCCACTCTCATTTCTCATGCTTATTGTCAGCCTGAGGAACAGATTTAACTCAGCAAATAATGTGAAAATTCTCCCTAAAGTAGGTCATCTCATTGTACTGTAATAGCAGACCTTACACTAGGGATTAGAATCTTGATGATCGATTTTAACATGCCCACTTAAAAAATACATTATTTTTTCTTAAAAAATTTTCTCAAAAAAACCTGTCCAGTCTAAGAAGCAGATGGTCTAGGGCACCTGGGTGGCTCAATCGGTTAAGTGACTGAGTGCAGCTCAGGTCATGATCTCAAGGTTCATGGGTTCCAGCCCTGCGTCAGGCTCTGTGCTGACAGCTCAGAGCCTGCTTTGGATTCCATGTCTCCCTTTCTCTCTGCCCTTCCCCTGCTCGTATTCTGCCTCTCTCTCTCAAAATAAGTAAACATTTAAAAAATTAAAAGACAAAAAGCACCTGGTCTAAAATACTTTGAATATGATTTTTGGGGAGGGAGGATTAAATCCTGAGAACGTAATTAGTAATTATATATTTGAGAAAGTCCACGGTATTTTATATTTACATTTCACTGTGTTTTAATACAGCCGAAACTCAGAAAGGAAGATCATGAAGTCTGGGTAGTCACTATATTTAGTGTGGGGGCACCTCTCATTTACTTAGTACAGTTGACCCTCAAACACAGGTTTGAACTTTGTGGTCTGAACTATGTGGGCCCACTTACACACAGATTTTTAATAGTACAGTACTATAAATGTATTTTCTCTTCCTTACGATTTTAATAAATTTCATTTTTCTAGCTTACTTTACTGTAAGAATACAGTATATAATACATATACAAAATGTGTGACTTGACTGGTTTATATTACTGGTAAGGTTTCCTGGTCAACAGTCAGCTATTAATAGTTAAGTTTTGAGGGAGTCAAAAGTTATATGTGAATTTTTGAATGCACAAAGTGGTTGGTGCTCCCAACTCCTGTGTTCATCAAGGGTCAGCTGTACTTTTATTTAAGTAATCGCTACACCCAATGTGGGGCTCGAACTCACAACCCCGAGATCAAGAGTTACATGCTCTACTAAGCCAGCCAGGTGCCCCTCAACTGTATTTTGAAAACACATTTCTCTCTTTAGGTCTGAAAATACCCAGATTTCTTGTAGATCCTTATTCCAAGAGTTATCTTAACACACATATAAGACTCAATTGTCTTCTTTCTCCACATTCCAGAGATATAATTTTCTAGAAGTACAGAGGAAAATGTGAATCGAGTCTTACATGGATGACATTATAATAGTCTTAGAATACTCTGGGAACTCTGAAAGACTGTAAGGGTCAAGTAACTGTCCTTTCTTATTTAAAAATAAGACAACAAAAACTCCCTCCTTGAAAACCCGAAACCCACTATTATAATTTGGCAGTTTCATAAAATAGTATTCATAACATACTGTTTAAGTCTTTGAGAAAGCATCAGGAAGATTGACAGATGAATTTTTAGAAATCTTTTGGGCAGAACTGTTTAAAGAAAAGCTACCAAGTTAAATGGACTTAGGGGTCGTTCATAAAACGTTAAGACCTCAAGAAATAGTAATTAAATATTTTCTTGATTTTCTTGCTAGAGCTTACAGTAGAAACGTTGAAGGACAGGACTTGCTCTTGAAAGAATACCCTAACGACCTTGGTGGTGGTCAGCACTGTGCTGCCGAGAGTCCTGCCGAGCCTTCTCCGCAGAGCCAGAATCTGGGCACACGGGGCTCACCTTCCTTAAATCAAAGTCAAGAACTCAAGGTAAGTATGAGATGATATACATGACCTGTGACACCTCTTTTTCAATGCCTTTTACCCTTTTGAAAACCTGTTTGTAGAAACCTGCTGGTTGCCAATTAACAAATTCAGCATAACAATCCACTGTTAATTGCTGGGTACAGATCAGAGGATATGTATGCCAACTTTCTAGTTCTGTCACTGATCATACACACCTTATCTTTTTGTAGAACATGTCAGTACCTAACTCCACCTACTCACTTATCTGTTAGGAAATGGGGATTCTATCCAAGTTTCATGATGACACCAATCTGATTAGAGAGAACAGCACCTGGCACACAGCAAATGTCAGCTAGTTCTCTTCCCTTCATAACAGATTTTTACCTGTCTCCCCGTGGATCCAGTTCTTACCTCCCAGGGAATGATTTCTAACACACCATCTATAAATTTTTGCACTGTTCTTCATAAGTAGGTGTTGAAAAAGAACTGTATCTAGAACACAGAGCAGAAACTATAAAAATTAATAGGCAAGTCGTAGAAAGCTCAGGGAAGGAAAAGTCAGTAGGTGTCTGTGATAGTTATGGGATGAAAACGGAGACACTCAAGTAGATCAAACACCTTTAAAGGGGCTTTTCCCAAAGCGCTCCTGTGCTGATAAGGAAGACCCGTGCCTTATAGCGGCGTTTCCTCTTTGTGGGAGGGTGAAGTGAAAGGATAGTTCCCAAAGGTCTCTAAACAATTGCCAGTATGTTCCACTGGAGTTGCTAGATCTTTAGGCCCAAATGAAAATGTGTACATTGACGTGCTGAAGGACCAAACAATAATTACACAATTGACATTTAAGGATTATTGGATACATGAACTTTAAACAAATTAGTTGAAACTTAACTGAAAAGGTTTTCGCTTTCTTTCAGTCTTTGTGGTGGGAACGACGGACTTTTCCGCTGAAGGATGAAGACACAGAAGCCTTACTATGTCAAGATGAAAAAAAGGATCATAGTGAAAGTTCAAGCCCCGTTTTCCGTGGAGAAGTCTTCTGTACTAGTGCACCAGAAAACGGTCACCATCCAAAAAGGCAGATGGATGAAATGGAAGAAGGCAAACCTTTTGGTCTAGGACTTACTCATGTTAAAAAAAACAGGTGACAGGGAAAGGTTAAAAAAGTATGTAACTGAATGGAAAGCAGGAGGAAAAAATAAGCCCTGTTCTCCATCCCCCACCCCCTCAGCCACAATCCCAGAGTAAGAGCATGTACTGCATGTATTAATCTTTTATGCTGTTTTAAAACAGGCAAGGTAGGTCTCTTTTTCCTTGAACCACAGGAATAACTAGCTTTTCACCTACAGACAAGTGCTAGTCGTTTGTGTTTATGATGCAAATCACAAGCACCAGAAAATTAACTGCTGCAAGCTGATGTTAAATCGTATTACTGGGTAAATAATTTTTAAAAGACTTCATACCCACACATACATATGTACACACACAGAAACACCTGTGCATCAATGATCGCTCTTTTTCCTATACATTTCTATGTAATTTCTATGGTAATTCATTAAAGTTGCCTCAAATATATGCCTTTGTATATGGGAATATACAAATATGTGTGTATAGAGTATATACACATACATGTACACACACGTAGTTTTAAAAAACACTGGCAGTGACCACTCCACTTGAAATGCATGGATGAATTATCCCATGGAATGTAAGCTGCACTGTAAAGCACAGGTTCCCAGTGATTATGGAGATTTTAAACATGTTTAACCAATAGAAGTTATATGTGGAAATTTCTATACCAGATAACACAATATGCCTTTATTTGAAATCACTGTTATCTGTTGGACTAAATTCAGATCATCTTCTATTCACTCCTAACGGATTAAGACAAGCAAAGCAGAGTTAAATACTGGTCTAATTTTAAAACTTGAGTTTTATCTATCCTATGTATCTCATGAAGAGAAGACCCCAAGTGAAAATGAGCAACAAATAGGAAAGTAAAAAATGTTGTATTTCTAGTTAATTTGGTCATTCCTTACCATTAGCTTACTCTATCCAATCTATTCTCATGTGTATGCTAGAGTGAGAAATTTTTTTAAAGGATAGTGCTTCAGTACTGAATACAGTATACATTAAAGAAACTTCTTGAAGCTATTACATAATTTTTTCTATATAAAAGTTGAGGACAATTTATGAATCGCTTTCTCTCATGTAAAAAAAAAGGTTATTCAAGTTATAGTCCCCATATAACTGACAATCCTGGCCACCTGGCCTAGTCTGGGGGACTGACACCAAGTTTTTGCTAGGGATGGGGAATTCTACTAGTCCCTTTAAAGAAGGAAAAAAATTCAAATTCAAAACTGACAAATTTTTGCTTGTAGTTTTACTGTACATTTATTTTTTAAAAAGAAAACAAAAGCCAGACAAACCCAAGTTGTCTAGGCAAATAAGCTCAAATCTTTTTGTCATGTCTGACATTATAATCTTCTATGTAAGTTTTTTAATTAAAGTTATTTCTATATGCCTCGTGTTGTCTGATTTGATTAAACGGCACCTGTTCATGGCACAAACCTTTCCTAAGTCAAAAACAAATTTTTACACTGTAGTATAGGAAAAAAACAAGCAAGCTCTATTCTATGCAGAAGTGTTAATGTTCTTATTTTTCAAACTTTTTATTTCTCAAAACTCATAGTAGCCTAAAGTTTAGGTCCTGTTATTTCTTGCCATATATCAAGACTATTTGCAAGTGGCAGATACATATTTGTTGTCAAAGTATAATTTGGGACACAACTTTAAATATTTATGGATTAACTCTACCTTATCATCTTTTAGCCTACCTGGTCTTTGTTGGATTAATATAATATATATCCTTGGGGTCAAAATCCATAACGTCCAGAATATCCTCAGCCATCTGGTTCTGCTACCGAGTAAAATTAGACAAGGTTAAATAAACGAGGCTACCTTTGCCTAATCTACCTCCCAAGGGCTCCATTTGTAAAAAGAGTAAAACCAGAAATCCTCTGCCCTACTGGATTCTTTCCATAGTACCAGCCTGTTCCTGAGCTTTTCTCTCTTCCTTTTTTAAATGGGGACAAAAATACCTGTCCCATCACTCAGAAGAGTGATTTGTGGTTTTAATGAAATTATATCAAAGTACTTTAAAGGCTATAAAACATAAACTTCTGTAATGATAGCTACTTTGTATTGAGCATCCTCAATTCTATCCTACAATTCTGGGACTAGTAGTGGAAGCTTTACGTATAGCATAGTATCTCTTTTAGTGCTCAACACAACACCGTATGGTAACTGTAATTACATTCAGTGTATAAATCAGTTAACAGATACTCAAAGAGGCTGGTTGATCTGATTTACTAAGTCAAACCACTGGAAAGGAGAAGAATCCAGATTCAACTCAATATCACTTCCAAGCAGAGGCTTTCCTTTCCTTTCTGCTCAGAGCTAGCACATTATTTCATGTCCTTAAGAATGGTGGGGAGGATTACGAAAAGGTGGGGATCACTGTGTAACCTGCCCCTCCAGCAAAGCTAACAAGGAAAAACGCCCTGATAAAATCTATATTTGTATAATTTTTTAAAAATCTATACTTGTATTTTAGACCACCTGAAATCTCTGGGCTTCATACACTGTTTTTGCAGTTTTTATGTATCAAATATAAGGTACAAAATAAAAAACAGATGTTTAAGAAGCAAATTACTTCCATTCTACTCATATTGTCTCTCATACACACACACAAATCAAAAATGACATGAAACAGGAAAAACATAAGGACTTCCTTTGCTTTGGAAAAACAACCAAGAAATGAGAAGATTTAAAATGCAGAAAAAAATATTTTTTCATAGTAGCTAGGATGCCTTCAGTAGGCATTAAGACACATTTCTGTTTATAACCCTATTAATACAGCCATATTTTTAGTCTTATAAAAATCAAGTCTCCCAGTAAAAATGGTATTTTACCACACTAATCTTTAAATTCCATCACTAAAAATGGAGACATACACACCAATTTCTAACCTCTTGGAACATTCTGCAGGATAGATTTTAGTCACTGGAATGAACAGCCGCTCAGAGAAACAGCCCTGCTTCAACTGTGGTATGTTTTGGTAGTCGATATTCTTGTTTTCCAGGAGAAAGATTTCATGAGCATAAACACTGGACTCCTCACGGTTTCATCGATCAAGAGAACGTTTCTGAGCAGCTTCTGAGCAAACATTTCTTAACAGGTTGATCACAGATCTGGGGTCATCACTCCTCATAATGGCACTGCCAGACACAATCATGTTAGCTCCTGCCTGGAAGAAGTAAACACTCAGGTTATCCTTCAAAGGAAGATGCAGAGAAGCTTAAAACAATTTCTGGACTAGAGTTTCTACCCTTGCATTCGTCAGTGCTTTAAATGCACGAAAGCTACCTTGAGATGAACAGACTTCAAACAGTCTAGTTCCATGAACAAATAAAATGCTTAACAAATGAAAACATAAAATGATTTTTAAATGTATTTAAGAAATCACTGGCTTTTTAATAACCACCTTTAAATAAACGACATTGAATCTTTGCTAATATTTAAAAAAAGATGTAAAAATCTTTTAATCCTCAACTTTATTAAAGTTTTTCTAAAATATGCCAGTGCCCCTAAGGCTACTAAAAAACAAATTATCTTTTAATCTTTGGACTCTGTAGTTGACCCTTGAACAATGCAGGGGTTACGGGTACCAACCCCATGTGCAGTCAAAAATCTGTGAGTAACTTTTTGACTCGCTCAAAATTTAACTACTAAAACCCTTCTATTGACTGGAAGCCATACCAATAACATAAACAGTTGATTCACACATATTTGGTACATGTATTACATACTGTATTCTTACAATAAAGTTAGAGAAGAGTGTTAAGAAAAGCAGAAGGAATTGGGGTTCCTGGGTGGCTCAGTCGGGTAAGCATCCGACTTCAGCTCCGATCAGGATCTCACAGTTTGTGAGTTTGAGCCCCATGTCGGACTCTGTGCTGACAGCTCAGAGCCTGGAGCCCGCTTCAGATTCTGTGTCTCCCCATCTCTCTGCCCCTACCCCGCTCGCACTCTGTCTCTCTCTCAAAAATAAACATTAAAAAAAAAAAAAAAAAAAAGACAAGAAAAGCGTAAGAAAAATACAATTACATTAGTATAACAACAACAACAAAATCCACATAAAAATGGACCCAGGTAGTTTAAACCCACGTTGTTCAAGGGTCAACTGTGAAGGAATTGATAGACCATTATTGCTAAAGTGTGAAACTATAAAATACAGCAACATTAAATAATTTCTCCTTTTGACGTCAGAAAGAATGAAGCACTTTTTCATGTATTCACTGCATTCCAGAAAGGCTTTGAAGGGCTTAAAAAAGATATTCAATATACTTTTAAATGTGGAAACAAAGAAATCAAAGAGAAAAAGCAAGTAAGGGAAGTCCAAATTTAGCTCTGCACTCCCAGGATTTGACTTGAGGGAAACCCAATCTGTCACGTGATCCACTTCTGGAACAAAGTGGCAGGAGGCTGCTGGGAGAGGCAGCAGAAGGGAGGAAAATTCCTCCCAGGAGACACCGTCACTCTGTGATACAGTGTACATCTCCAAAAACATTCCTTCCAAAAAAGTAAAAAAAAATTAGTTTTGTAGGGTTACAGCCTAACATGGTTTTAATGTAAGCAGGAAAAACGCCCAAAGGCACAGCACAGTTCAGTAACAAGAAATCCACAAGTAGTCAAAGGACATATGTTCACTAATCACCCGGTCAGCTCCTCTTGCAGAAGTATCTCACGGCCACGGCTTTTGACAAGTATCAAGCAGAAGAGTGTGGCATTTATACAAAAAACTTAAAGTGCAGATTAGACCATGTTGCTTAAATAAAAACAGGCCACATAAACTTTAATGACCTGCAGTGTTACAGGAAGGCTGGTGCCCTCTTGGGAAGCTCAGGGCTTCATTGACTCAGCTCAGCTGGCTACTTGGGAAGACTCATCCCCCCTCACGTAGAGGAGGACCACAGCTACCCAGAAATCAGACCAAAATTTACATCAGAAATGGCTCCAGTCAGTTTTTTACAAGGGACAAACCAATAACTAATACACCTAAGCTATACAAAATCACAATCTTTTCACTTTATAAGCAGGTAGAGATTTTCTTTCCCTATTTTGGAAAAATGTCTTACTCCAAGGCCTAGAACTTAATGATCTCCCAAAGGCTGGCATTCAGCATGTTCTTTTTTAAAAAATAACTTCCTTCAGCATTAATGAGATAACTGAGACTTACTTTTTAATGATTATGTGATTTGAGAATATTCACTTACTGCTCTTCTCATTGTTCTACATTTGAACAAAAAAAATACCTTTCCCAGAAAGAAAGGCAATTTAGGAAACACAGGAAATCTGTTTGGCGCACAAGACAATGTCCTAGACATTAAATTTGATAGGAAACTGGTCTGTGACCAGTTCAGCTGTGGCCTGAAGAGCAATCTCACCTCTGCACATTTATGGATAGTGTCAGGACCTACTCCACCATCGACCTCTATGTCCAAGGACGGGAACTGGGTCCTCAACCAATGAACCTAGATATACACGAAGAAATAAGTGATTCCTAAGGTGGATATTTCCTAAGGGGAAAAACAACCAAATAAAAAATCAAATAGCCAAATACTAGCCACTAAAACAGGATTCCAAGTGTCTCACACAATAACTTTATTTTTCTTTCTTTATTTTAAGTAGTCTCTATATCCAACATGGGGCTCGAACTCACAACTCAGAGACCACGAGTTGCATGCTCTTCCAACTGAGATGGCCAGGTGCCCACCACACAGTTAACTTTCTACTAATACAAATTATGATCAGGGATACCTTCCTTTTTAATATACTGAAACAAATTCAGCTTCATAAAAGCAAGGCTTATTCTTCTGGGGGAATGGCACTGAACTTGTCATGGCTTTGCAGAGAATATACTTCATGCAAACAAGACAAAGAAAAAACCCTCAATGTTCAATGAAAAGAGATCTCCCAAGAGATCAAAAGGCTACAGGGATAATGCCTTTGACAGAAAATTTCAAGATTAAGATGTGATATTTTTCCTGATTTCCACGCTAAATCTCATACAGCATTTATCACACCGTACTCCAGCTATCTGCAGGCATCCCCCCCCCCCCCATCTTCAGAACAGGACATGGCTAAATACACAAGTGGCTCAATGCAGGCTTACCGAATGTGCACACACTATAAAAGCCTCACCCCAAAACCAAATATTTCTTTACCTTTGGCATCATATCTTCCATGAATTTCTGCCCTCCAAACCCAGGTTCCACTGTCATAACCAAGGCCATATCTATCTGATTCGCCCATGGTGCCAAATACTCAACTGTAGTTCCTGGTTTGATGGCAAGGCCAACCTATAACAGAGACAAATTTGCTACATCACATTAATAATTATTTCCACATTATATTAATATGGCATGTCAGACCCAGTAGAAATATCTATTGTTTAAAAATTCATTTTTAATATTTATTTATTTTAGAGAGAGAGCGCTAGCAGGGGAGAGGCAGAGAGAGGCAGACATAGAATCCAAAGCAGGCTCCAGGCTCTGAGCTGTCAGCACAGAGCGCGACACGGGGCCTGAACCCCCGAACCATGAGCACATGACCCAAGGCAAAGTCAGATGCTTGACCGACTGAGCCACCCAGGCACCCCTAGAAATATCTATTCTTAAAGAGTAGAATATACACAGAAATGGAATGCATAAGTTATTCAAACTATTTTTTAAAAGAGTCAACAAGGCTACCCAAATGTAAATCTTCCTAAAAGGCAGTACTTTTCAGAAAACATTAGGGGAACATAGAAATCCTGTCTAACAGACAACTTATAGTTCAACTCTGATTTCTCAGCTGAAAAACAACTGCTCAAGTCTGGTCTTCTCTGCCTATCACTTCCTGTCTTCTAATGAAACGTCCACACCAAGAGTGAAGAGTATTAAAACGTTATGGTCACTGTTGGCCCCTCACCTTCATCCCATTCTCCCGAATGTCTTTTATCAAAGCCCCAGGGTTCTCAGTAGCCTCAAGATGAAAGGTATATTGATTGGCTCCTGCTACAGCCATTGGTTTTACCCACTGTTCCGGCCTGGACACCATCATGTGCATATCTAGAAAGAAAAGACACATCTCCTGAATACTACTGAAAGGAAGATACCTGCCCCATATTGGGGAGGCCACCCTGCAGTTTTGGCTGTTTTGGATATAAACTACTTGGCATTAAAAGAATTCTTAAATAATGACACTGCTGTATTGCTAGCTTCCTTTTAACTTGAAGATAAGGTTTTAAACTCATTTCTCAAAAAACCACAGTTTTCCACAAAAGGCATATGATGGTATATATGAAAAGGACTAGAATTCAGGAAACCTAGGTCCAGGAAATGCTAGTCTAAAAAAAACTCTCAACAGTCCTATTATCTATGCAGATTTCATTCCTCATTTATAAGAAAGCTAAATAAAGTGATTCTATAATATCTTATGAAGCACTTACTGCATCATTAAGAATTCTAGGCCCCAGGGACAGAGCATAAAAAACAGATAAAAATCTCTGCTGTTATGGGGATTACATTCTTAGTGGGGGGTGGGGACAGACCATAAAGAAACTAAGTTAATACAATACACACTGGGTTGGTAGCTTGGTCAGCGTGGCTGGGCGGGAGGATCACAGGGGCACGGGATGAGGGGCCACAGCCTGGAGCTCTGCAGGCCACTGGGTTTTATTCTGAACAAGACTTGGGGGGGGGGGCGGGGGGAGCACTGTGGGATTCTGAGCAGAGAGGTGACAAGATCTAAGCTGGAAAGCCACGGTAGTCACCCAGGAAGAAACGACGTTGGCAGTGATTGAAACTGGCAAGCAGTGGCAGGATTCTGGGTCTGCTCTGCAGCTATGGCAGCGGGAGCTGTTGCAGGCCAATGTGCAGGGGGAGGGGAGCCTGAAAACTGCACCACGGGGGATGGGTCTCGAGGGAAGGACATGGTAACTGCAGGTCTGACACACATCCTAACTGTAAAGCTCAGATCACAGGGATCCGTTAGGGAGAGTGGGGGTGGCCTTCTTAAGGTTCTTGACTTGAAACATTAGACCATTTAACAAGAAGAGGGCGGCTTAAAAGTGGTTAAATCAAGAAATATTGCTGTCAAGAAGGAAACAGTAAATACTCCTAAGTCAGATAGATATGCTAAGAAGAGTTTTGAGTTTGTCTGTTTTTTGCTAGAGGAAGCATACCTCTGATACAGCTGAGCTACATTAAAGAAAAAATGTCTAGAATTCTAGACTCAACTAAGACCATAAAATGCCAATAAGGCTTTGAAAAATATCAGGAAAAGGGAATACTGCTTGACAAAGCCGAGATTAAAGTTTGTATTTCTAAACTAACAAAAGTGACAAAAATAGAACATATGTTAATAGGTAAAACATTGTTTTTAATTTTTTTTTAACGTTTATTTATTTTTGAGAGAGAGAGAGACAGAGCATGAATGGGGGAGGGTCACAGAGAGAGGGAGACACAGAATCTGAAACAGGCTCCAGGCTCTGAGCTGTCAGCACAGAGCCCGACGCGGGGCTCGAACTCACAGACCGCGAGATCGTGACCTGAGCCGAAGTCGGATGCTTAACCGACCGAGCCACCCAGGCGCCCCAAAACATTGTTTTTAAAAGACAAACTCTATTTGGTGTTTCTTATT
This sequence comes from Panthera uncia, assembly GCF_023721935.1. Lineage (NCBI taxonomy): Eukaryota > Metazoa > Chordata > Mammalia > Carnivora > Felidae > Panthera > Panthera uncia. The sequence continues at coordinate 26,621,455 of NW_026057584.1, forward strand.
TCCTCTGTGTTGTAAGTAAGGAAAAATCAATCTGCTTTAAAATATCTACTCATTCCTTTCGTTAACAGACTGCTATGCCAGTCCACCTCCGGCGTGCGGTCACCACTGGGAACCCTCAACGGAGAGTGTTCAGGGAGCGACCAGTTCAGTGAGTCATGTGCCTGTAGGTAACATACTGAGGTCACAGTTCTCGGATGTTCCAACATCAGCCTCCGCTTACACTGTTAAAAATTACTGAGGACCTCCAAAACGATGTTGATGTGAACTGTATTTAACACTGTTTAAAATGTTTTAGAAATTCAAACTAAGCAATTTTTAACTGTCTACTGAACTCATTTAAAAATAATAATAATAAATCTATCACATGTTAATTTAAGAGTGACCTTATTTTGTACTTTTGCAAGTCATTAATGTCTGGCTTAACAGAAGACCTCCATATTCTCACATGTGCTCTGCATTCAGTCTGTTGGAACGTGTCCTTTTATATGAAGGGAAAAAAGTACACAGAAAAGGGAGGGGTACATTGACAGCCTTTTTAGACCAGTGTGGATATTCTTCTATTTCTACCCCAGAACTCAGCAAGTGGGACTTTAATAAAGGTTAGCTGCAATGTGGAATCTGTAAACTCTACCAATGAACTTTTTGAGCTTTGTTAACTAAAAGCCACTGGCCTGTCCTAGTACACTTTGAATGGATCTCTGCAGTACTGGTTTGCTGCATTACATAGGACTTCCAAAGAGTGACACGTTTTATTATTTGCTATCAGAAATTACGCAACACCACAGATTTTATCACAACAGCTGTAAACAGGAGAAAGCTAATAAGCTCACAGAAGCAGATACAACTTCTTCAAAATTCAAATTTTCATTTGCAAGCTCTAATTTTATCAGTGGAAACAATAATTAATGAGGTATCTTCCTTGAAATGACAGGCTAACTTAGTTAACTTTCAAGAAAATGTCAGTAAAATACTGAACTCTGATAACCATAGTTCATCTATCAGTTTATCATTCCAGTGAAGATAAGTGTTCGTGAAAAAGGCAGCCAGTTCAGTTCACAACTCAGTGGCACAAGTGCGTTTTCCTTGAGAAAGCCATCATCACGCAGTATACTGCAGAAGTACTTGATGTGTACTTCCTGCTTTGGCACACAAAACATGAAAAGAAATGCACCCAACCATCAGATTTACTGTAGTTAATAATTTGTACTGACCTTCAACGATATGTACCATGAATACATGGTGGTGAAGAATAATTTAACAACTACTTGGATAGTTCAATAGCATTGCTTTGATTCGGGCTAAGGAACCAACAGACAAACTCACCATTGCTTTTGTACCATCCATACAAATAATGACAAATAACGCTGTAATATGAAAATAGTCATCACCTCATGTTCCACCCGCAAGAGATTCCTGGGGTCTTCAGACCACACGTGAAGACCGCAGATTTAGATGAGAGCAAAGAAAACAAAAACAAAACACAAAACACCCAAAACCAAAGCACAAAAATAACAGCTTTTTCCCTATCACTTGATTGCTTACTGGTTATTTCCACTCAATACTGAGACTGAACAGTTCAGAACTGTACCAGTTATGCATGCAACTTGTGAAATACTTCTTAGAATGTACACATGAATTATCCAACAACCAAGATCCAGGAATCACACAAAAAAAAAACACATGTCTTAATATAAAAAGCAAAAGTCACAAAACCCAAACATTAAAGCATTTGGAGTCCGTTCATCTTTACTGTAGACCCACTTCTAGACAGACTGATTAGTAGCAAGTTTATTAGCAAATAAACTAAAAACAGAAAGAAAGAGCAGACTGTGTGTGGTTGTAGCAGTAGGACTGATACGAGAGGCACAAATGTAGGAGACACAAATAGCAATGAGAAGTGATGCGAGGAATCCAAGTAAAAGAAAAAAAAAGAAAAAAAAACAACTTCTTTTAAATTCATACAAAGCCAGATGCAGAGGACTCTGTGGCCACAGCACGGTGGGGGCAAACATGGCTACTTATTTCATTCACCTGATATTCATAAGAACAAATTTATTTTGGAAAATTCATTTTCTAAAATGTAATAAAAAAGTCCAGATCATCAGAGGATTACATTCCATTATTCGAAAATTTCAAAATGGTGAACAAGCTGCTAGAACATGGTTTCCCTCATGCCACATAAATTACGTGATAACGCACCCTTTCTTATGTGCAAAGTAGATGGATCCTATGAAGAAGCTCTGACCGAGAGAACTTCCTACAACGAGGGCAATGTTCCAGAATGGCACTGTACAACAGTCACTAGACTCATGTGGCTACTGAGAGCTCGCAATATGGTTGGTTAATGCCACTGAGAAGCTTCATCTTTCATTTTATTAACCTGAACTAACTTTAAATAGCTACATGTGGGTAGGGACAACCACATGGGACAGCACAACTAGAATTCTTCTCAAAATCGGCCCACAATATGCCAATAAAAAATACCTAAGTTTTACTAAATTCCAAGGTACTTAAGAACATTATTTATAAAAATTTGTTCAACTTCTTACGTACGAGACATTTGTCAGCTTCAAGCCGTTGCTAACTTAGCTTAAAAGAGCAGTAACAACATGTGGACTGAATTCACGTTCACGAGAATTAACAATTACACTAAACCCCAATCTTGTGTTTATGCTTAGCTCTACGAAAACCACAGTAAAACAAAGTGGATTAAATCCCTCCTGTAAAGGACAAAAGTAATCTGACTGAAGGAAGTTTGAAAAAGAAAATACGGAAGGTGGTCTGATAACTGGATAAAGGTTAATTTAGGATGGGGTGCTTAGAAAGGCTTCTCCCTGAGGAAATGCCAGTAATTCAGGGCCAAAAGATAAAGCAGAGCCAGCCAAGTGAACGGTTTTCTAGGCAAAGAGATCAGCTAAAGTGCCAAGGCCCTGAAGCAAGAAAGAGTTTGGCTTATTACAAGCAGCCAGTGAAGACCCAGCACGGGGTGGGGGTTGGGGGTTCCAGATGAAATTGGAGGTTGAGAGATCAATCATCTACTTGAGCAACACATCCAGAGTCAGACAGCGTTAACACCCACTTACCAAAGAAAGGGTCCTGGCCTAGCTGCTTTCGGAGGCTTTCTACCACAGGGTGCCCAAAGGTGATGTTGGGAACAAAATGCCTATAAGACAAACAAAATCTTACTCTGAAAATGTTTTCAATTCAATTTCTGTATTGTTCTCAAAAGCACTCTGATAGGGGTAAATGGGACCATCTGTGATTGCAGTATTTTTCCATGTAGTATTTAACATCATCAGTATTAAAAAATACTAAAAATATCTCAGTAATTTCAATTTTACAAAGCAGTATTTCCCTGATATTTCAACAAAATCAGACAGTGTCACAAGATTTAACTCCATCGTTTGTAATCTAACAGGTAAAAATGGAAAGACAACCAAATCCAAACTCCAAAAGTTTTATGACTTGCCCAAGTCACACACTAGTTAGGAAGTTCTGGACTCTGACATGGGTCTCTCAAATCCTAGTCTGTCATGGGCTGCCTGTGGCCACTTCTAATCCACTTCATTCAGTGGGCACTAAATCAGTTTAACCACCCATTACTGAGGGTTTCCAGCACGCCAGGTGTTGTACCTTACTTCATCTTCTCATCAGCCTTATGAAGTAGATGCTGTTATAGCCCCATCTGAAGAACACAGGAAAAATAACTTCCTTAAGTCACCCTGTTAATTATTTGCAGAGGCAGGATTCAGAGTAAGTCTTCCTGACATCTGACCCAAAGTACTTCATGCCACTGACCTACTCGCTTGTCCTTCTGTTCTATCACTAGCTCATTTCAATATGTAACAAAACCCCCTCTATGCAAGTACCATGATATGGGAGTTCCTGCTTACCCTAGAAAAGTTTATAATCTCATTGGCGAGAAATGGCTAACACCCAACGGAATCCCTGGCCCTGCTGTTGTATTTGTTGGGGAGAGCCGACTCCCTTGACCTCCAGGTGGCCCGTGCAGCTGGTTCTCCCCAAAGGCCTGTGAATTTCAGTGATGTGTGTCACTGCAGGGCCAGAAGCTTAAGCGGTATTCCTTTTTTGCCCTCACTTCACCCTTTTGCCAATAGAGAAGCCATTAAGGGCTGGCAGAGTCACAGGATGGAAGGAGACGACGTCCCTGAAATTCTTCATGGAAGGACATTCAAGCTGAACTGTTACGTGAATAACTGAACTTTATAACATTAAGTCACTGAACTCGGGGCTTTGTTGGTTAAAGGTAGTAGATATTACCCTGTATGAGGATAGCAAGAAAAGGTAAAGCCACAAGTGGGCCAAATGAGGCAAGCAGTATGGCACTTTAAAAGAAGGGAAGATCACGAGATTTAGAGAACAAAGAATTTGTAAAGATGGGAAAAGAAATGAAGCAAAGGCAAAAATAAGCAACTTATGTTCAAAGTGGGGGAGAGGTGGTGCTCTTCAGCTTGGTGAGGGTGAAAAGAACAGGAGGCAGAATATGTCACATCAAGGGTATCAAATGCCTGGCTCAGTGTTTGGACTCTATCCTGCTGTAAATATGAAGTGAGGTTTTAAAGCAAGAAACAAGCAGGCCCATTTGGTAGAGTGTGTCACTCTTGATCTCGAAGTTGTGAGTTCAAGGCCCATAGCAGACATTACTTAAAAAAAAAAAAAAAAAAAAAAATCACAAAGCAATGAGAAAATAAAAAATAAAATGGAAATAAAGTGGGAAGACAGCCTGGGCAAGGAACAATGAGAATGGAAAGGACGACAGATAACGCGTGACAGGACTTGTGAACTCATTAGATGTGAGGAGCTCAAAAGAGAAAAACCATGGTTAAGACCTTAAGCTTAGATGGCAGACCAATGAATGCTAATAAAAAAATTAAAACTTACACAGACCAGGCACCATTCTAAACACGTTCCATATACTAACTCATTAAAACCTCACAACTCTATGGTGCAGGTACTCCTATAATCCATATATTACAGACAAGGAAGAGCGCCTCAAGGTCACACAGCCCGTGAAGTGCCACAAGCAGGCATTAAACACCGGCAACTTGGCTCCAAAGTCCAGGCTCTTACCTATTACGCTCATCTGTCCCTCCACTGATAACGACAAAAAAACAAAGTCCAGGGGAGGTGAGACGAGTCAGGATTCAGGACACATCTGAGAGGGACCAGGTAAGGTGGACAGGTACGGACACTGGCAAACACTTTGGTCCTTGAAGGTAGGGTCTCTAGTATCTAGAAATCATTCCACCGTTTCGCTTCAGAGCAATGACTGCCAGGGGCATGGGTAAGATGCTCGTTACGTTCACCTGGAACTCAGAGGCGAGGGTCAGATAAGCAGACAGGGAGCCTTACTGGGTATCATACAGCTCTGGAATGAAAATCTGGATTTTGTTCACTGTTCTTTTAATTTGCCACATGGCCTTAGAGTACTTTTGTTGCTCAACCTTAGGTTGCCTTTATAATTAAAACAGACATAAGAAACACATACCTCTTAAGAAAACAGGAGAACAGAATAAATATACTTTTTACTTCACTGGGAAACAGAAGCATATCATGTAACACTACTGACTCCCCCAGCTGCATGACTAATTGTACTACAGTGCTCTAGGCTCACCACGAACACTAGAAGAACAGAAAGGTACTGATACCCTGACAAGAAACCAAAGGTTTATGGTTAAGCTGAAACAGAAAAAGGCAACAAACCCAAGCATGAAGTGAAAGGGTCCTAAATTTGCTTGGGACCACGTGTCACAAAAGGACTTACAGGCTCTATGCCAACCCTATGACACTAAAGAAGACCTGGGAATCTGAATTCTCAACAAATGCCCTGGGAGGTCTTTATGTTTATTTTGAAAGAGAGAAAGAAAGAGAGAAAGAGAGAAAGAGAGAGAGAGAGACAGAGACAGAGACAGAGAGAGACAGAGAGAGAGAGAGAGAGACAGAGAGAGAGCAAGAGTGCATGCACACAGGGGAAGGACAGAGAGAAGGAGAAAGAGAATCCTAAGCAGGAGGTTCCACGCTGTCAGGGCACAGCCAGACGCGGGGCTCAGTACCACAAACCAAGAGATCATGACCTGAGCCGAAACCAACATTCAGATGCTTAACTGACTGAGCCACCCAGGCACGCCAATGCCTTGGGAGTTCTTATCAGACCAGCTTGGAAAAAACATTATTTCACTCTAAGAGAAATTTCATCAAAGCAGTCGGCTTCACCATTGTATTATTCTGTCTTTTTCTTTGTCCTATTAAAGGTACTTTCTGCAGTCTGCAAAAAATAAAATACAATAAAAAAGTATCCCCTTTCCCCAGAGACTTAGTGAGATTAAGCTATAATTGTTTACAGCACAGGTATATAATTATTTTATCTCTCATCATCTTCTCTCATCAACCTGAAGCTCTGTTTCCAATTGTCATACAATCAATTTCAGAGAGATAAAACCTTTACCAGATCTTCCAAGATAAAGATGGTAAACGGAGGATTAAAGTTGATCTAAAATGGAGCAAGACTGTTGGGGTGCCTGGGTGGCTCAGTCAGTTGGGCATCCGACTTCTGCTCAGGTCATGATCTCGCGGTTCATGGGTTCAAGCCCCACGTCAGGCTATGTGCTGACAGCTCAGAGCCTGCAGCCTGTGTTAGATTCTGTGTCTCCCTCTCTGTGTGTCCCTCCCCTGATGGCGCTCTGTCTCTTTCTGGCTCTCAAAAATAAATAAAAGCATTAAAATTAAAAAAAAAAAATTAAATGGAGCAAGTCTGTAACGAGAAAACATTCCCTGTGAATCAGAAAACACAATCTCATGTTTCCAAGGGCTGGCAAAAAACACAGAGGAGCAATATAGGGCAGATGGAGACAGAAGACAATTGAAGAACATCTAGCCTGGTTAATAGTGGTGGCTGTCATTCAGCTCCAGCCCATTGTGGCCTCATGAGGCTGTGGAACAAGCGTTAGCAAATCTTTGGATGTTTTTCAAAAGTCAGCAATCTAGTACTCATGTGAAATCTCCCCAGTTTTAAATCCTGGTAACTAATTTAGAAATTGCATATTTGCGGGGCGCCTGGGTGGCTCAGTTGGTTATGCGGCTGACTTCGGCTCAGGTCATGATCTCGCAGTCCATGAGTTTGAGTCCCACGTCAGGCCCTGTGCTGACAGCTCAGAGCCTGGAGCCTGTTTCAGATTCTGTGTCTCCCTCTCGCTCTCTGCCCCTCCCCCGTTCATGCCCTGTTTCTGTCTCAAAAATAAACGTTAGAAACAGACTTTAAAAAAAAAAATTGCATATTTACTCTGTTCCTACACTTAGGACTAACAGCACATTTCTGATCACTGTCCTGTCATGGCAGGTTTATATGCTTTCCAATGTTCTTTTCCAGCGAATTCATTTGTCCTTTTTTTTCAAATATCCAACCATACTAGTGCACCACCCCCCACAGTATTCCCAAAACTCGTTCCTGACCTTCAAGATGAAGACATTGTTTTAATCAGGAGAGAAATCGGGGACCTTAGGGGAAAAGGGGAAACAACAGGTGCATCCAAACTAGAATACTAGAGATTTTTAAAGGGACCAGGAAAAAGAACAGCATAGAGGCCGTACCTGAAGAGAAGGTAAGTTGAGGCTGGCCCCCACTTTCACACACCTGGCCTAGGAAACAATGTGGCTCAGCTAGCTTTGCCTCTTCTGGTGGGACATCAGGAAGAGGTTGAAACTCCCTAAATGTTTCCTCCTTTACAAAAGCGGATCAAAATACCTCTGAGCTCAAAACGTTGTGAAGATTAAAAGAGAAAGGTTTTAAAATGGTGTTTGGAGAATTTAATTTTGTCAAACCAAGATGTTACTTGGCAAAGGGGGAAAGGAGCCAATAAAAAACAAATATGTGTATCTTAATAAGCTCAGGGTCTGCCACTGGGCTGGGGGGGGGGACAATGTGTTTCATCAGACATCCCTCTCTTTATGACAGAGCCAATCATTCATTCAACCAATTATAACTAAGCCTGTCACCGTGCTTCACCTGCAGAGAATTCAGAGGTGAGCCAAAGACACCCTACTTTCAGGGAGCTTACAGTACAGCAGGAGAGATGGGAAAATAGATAACAAAAGTAATTGTATAAATTATTAGTTATTCTTTGTGGACAGAGAATGTCTTAATCCTTCCCGATAAGCCCAGAACCCACAGAAGACATTTAACTTCTGAGACCACACAAGCTGTTGCAGCCTTCTAATCCTGGCTCCACCATTTCCTAACTAGAAGACCTCAGACAGGTGACTTAACCCCTTTGTGTCTATTTCCCCACTGTCAAACGCTGGTGACAACAACAGCACCAACCTCATAAGGTTATGTGAGTTAATTCACAAAGAACATTGAAAACACTTACATGCTCAAAAATATTAGCTACTACTGTTATCATTAATATTCTTCATTTGTGCACTGAAAAAATTATCTTCTCCATTCAGTTACTCAAATATGGCCCAAGACTTACTTAAAACACCAAATTGCTTTCTGTGTTAAACAGACTACACACGTACACATGTAGCCTGTTCTATCCTGAGGTAGGCGTCTCAGACACAAAATCTGTATCCCAGACATGAAAATGTACCTACCCATCTTTGAGGTACACCCTCCAGTTACCTGTGAAAGTTCAGAGCTTTCCAAAAATTATGTACGTGTACATAACTATGAATATGAATTATGTATATAACACAATAAAAATCAAGCTTTCGTGCGAGGTAATACTTACCAATCTTACACACTTAGCCTAGAATGCTTAGTACTCTAAAGTAAAGACTTTGCCATGATCAGTTGGGATACTTACTGACAACTGAGTCGGATATAAAAGAGAAACAACAGATTTAACCAGACAGAACAGAGGAAGACAAAACTCTTATAACAGGAGTGACATTAAAAAGAACAGGAAGTAACTGATCATCTTTTGTAAATAAAACAAATTTGCAAATTTGCACGAGGCCACACAGAAATTTTACCTGTTTAAATTTATTTTTTGACCCGGAACCCAAAGTAATGGCTGTTACTGCTTTAAGGCCAGTTATCAGCAGGGCTCAAGGAACTACTTGGCAAACCCAAGAAAATACAATTTGCAACTCTGTCACAATGTTGTGTAATCCTGAAAGTCCTACTGTCTTCTCAAGGTTAGACTCTGCATTTTATAGCCAACTTAAACTAGCATCATACTGACTCTGAACAATATCGATTATGTGCTATAACTACAGTGCTTAAAAATTACTTACAAAAAAACTGACCTCCCTGAAGAGCAGGGTGCCTGAAGAGAAAATAAACAGGAAAATCAAAATTCGAACAATGACACAACACCTAATAATTATTGAGAACTTACTATACGCCAGGCACTGTACGCTTTACATGTTGGCTTATTTCATCTTCCAAAATTGCCTAAGCGGTAGGTTCTATTGTTACTCCCATTTTTCACATAATGAAACTGAAGCTCAATGAGGTTAAGTGGCTTGTCCCAGGTGATCCATCAAATGGCAGAACTCGGGCAATCTCGCTACAGGTACCAAGCTCTTAATCGTTACACAAGTCTGTCTCCCCAGCTTTGCCACTAACTAGCTATATGAGCTTGGGCAAGTCATGCCTATCCCCTTGGGCCTCAGTTTCTCTAACTGAAAATGAGAGACGCGTCCAAGAGATTTAAAATTGCGTCCAGGTCCTAGTGCTTGGGCCACACGTTACGTGGGGGGGAGGGGAGGAAGTGGGGTTTGGGACGCGGTCGCAGCCCAGGCTGCCGCCTCAGGTTCGCTCCAGCCAGGGCCTCCAGGACTCCCACCTCAAGTCCCCTTTTCAGCACCGCGTTCAGAGTGCGGCGCTCCGCGGTACAGGGACGCCGTGCACCCAAAAGGCACTCAATAAAGGTGCGCCGAGCCCGCCCCGCGCGGCAACCCTGACCCGAGCCCCGCGGAGTTACCCGTCCATTACATCCAGGTGCAAATAATCGGCCCCAGAGTCCAGCATCCGGAGGCACTCAGCCCCTAAATTGGCCAAATCGCTGTTAAGGATGGACGGGCCAATCTTGCAGCCAGACGCCATGGTGCTGGTTCCCAAGAGCAAGTTACCCACGAGTCCTCCGGTAAGACGAAAGTGTCGCCCCGATTGGCTGCGCAGTCTTAGTCCCTTCCCGGTAGCGTCTTCCGGACTCCACCGGAAGCAGCTGCCCGCAGGGAGGAAGTCCCTCCTCCCCTCGGGGGAGGGGCTGTCTGCCCGAGCGGTTAGGGGTGGGGCCTCTCGCCCGCAGGCCCTTGCCTCTTTCCTTCCGTTTTCTTTCTTGAAATAGTTTTTAGGTCTCCCAGCCCTCGCCGAACTCGAAGAGTTTCTAAATCTTTTTTTGCTTTACATCCCCCGGGTTCTTTTCTTCTCGGCTCTTGCCCTCACTTCACTTTTTGCTTCTCCATTGTTTCCACCTGTGCTGCTGTCCTCTCCTCTCCAGCGCTTGTGCTTGCCTGTAAAACAACAGAACAAATAAATCCTTTCTTCTCATAGCTTTCTCCTTGAATTCTTCTTAGGAGCTGAAGGAGTCACATTTAGGGCGGAATCGTCGCTCTTCTAGGTACTAACTGGGTAACCCAGCGGTCACTTCTCCCAGTCTCCGTTTTCTCATCTGTTAGGACCCCTACCCAGCGTTTAGGGTTGTTGTGAGGATCAGATAGGTGAATCCAGGTAATGGGTTCAGCGCGAGACCTCGGGTGCCCAGTACAAAATGGTGATTATTGTTATTACCACTCCCCTTCTTGGCTTCTGGCCCTCATCCTTATTCATTTTTCTTTTGTTTTTCCTTTTTATGGAGGTTCGTTGACAAATTGTAATACATTTATTTACTGTTCGGACCCAATCTGGAAGAGAGTAGGCATGTCTGTTCCTCTGCCAAATGTGTCTAAGGTCATTGGGTCAGGAAAAGGGGGCGGGGGAGAATCCCGTGAGGGGGGGGAAAAAAGGATTTAGCAAGAGCATACCTTAGATGGTAGGGAATGGGCACTTTGTAATTGATTGAAAGTGGTAACTCGGACCCCGTGGTGGTCCTGGCCATGTTCAGAGGGCAACCAGTTCCTTCACATTCCTTTTGGGAAATCTGGTCATTCCATCAGGTCATAATCGGGGCAGAGAAATCAAACCTGGGTACCTGTTTCCCAATATATCCATTCTGCTTTAGTTTGAAAGATAGGGGTGGAAAGCTTAAGCAAAACGGAGCTCATCTGGGGTTGGAGGGAAGAACTGGAGACTGGGGGTTGAGAAGAGACATCAAAGCACTCCCGAGGGTTCCAAAATGAAAACTTCTGAATGAGTTAACCTATTCCCTATGTTGAGAATGAGAAATGAAACTTGATCAGGCATCTTAAATGTTTTTAGCTTTATTTTATTATATGTGCATATTCAAACACAGAGGTCTTAATATCTTTCATAAATATCTTTCATAAACGTTTCAGTATTCATATGCATTTTTTCCATGCTCTTTGGTCATTCAGTATTCATCACAGACTTCATAGTCATCTAAGGGAAGTTGGCTGTGTAATCAATCTTTTGTTTTTACCTATAAAATGGCTAATAAAGGATTTTCATCCTGTAGTCACAGTGACTGTTGAAAAATATCATGGAGGTACATTGATCTGTAATGCTAAATGATCCTGAAATAATAGAAGTAAATTTGTCTTAAGCTTTTCCAAATACATTCTGCCCTTGTTTTTATTGTCCTGAGTGTCAAACCAAACTTTGTTTCTGAAATGCTGCAGTTGAGACCCACTAAAGTAAGCAAGGAAGTGGGACTTTCTACTCACTGCCAAGACAAGGCCATGGAATTGAAGTGTGAGGTCACAGGGCAACAGCATGACTCAGTGTGATAGCAGCAAATTCCAGAGGCTTAATAAAGTATCCTGTATAACTTGAGGAAGGGTATTTAGTTTGCATTTTGGACTGTAACTCCACTTATGACCCTTTTTTTCCCTCTTGGTCCCTATATACACCCTATTCTCATCTTATATCGTCTTACAGCTAGGCTGCAGAGTGAAGAATGTTCTTCATTGACTAAAGGGACAGGTACTAAAGAAGGGAGATGTCACCCTGCCTAATGTTCTCTTGCAGGCTTGAAATAGCAAGCCAGTTGTTCCCAGCCTAGCCAACAAGCCCTAACCAGACCCCCTCTCCCCAAACACCACATCATTTTTTTCTCCACCATTGTCCTGCCCATTCATGCCTTTTGCCACTATGGTTCTCAGTGACTTGTCCCAATGCACTCAGTAACTCAGTTTCCTTTTTGGAAAAACCAAATAACTTATCTAATAGAATTATAAAAAGCAGCAAATACTGAAAAATGAAAGTAAAATGTTTTGCTATAGAAAATGCTGTATCCAGGATTTGAACTGCTTTAATTGAATCTGAGTGGTATAAATCTACACCCACTGTCATGGATGATACATTTTTATTCCAAGGTCTTTCCAAAGTTAATTTCAGAAGAAGCAACCTCTTGGTTTAGTCCAGTGTTTTACACATGGGAAGTAGGTGCCTGTTTTGATTTTTCTTTAAACAAGATAAATATCATTAAGCATCGTAGCTTAAGAAATAATCTAGTATTACCAATCTGTATTTACCATATATAATAATTTTTAGTCATATACTCACTAATGTTTTGAACATTACAAAAACGTGTTATCTTGAACTTTTTTCTGATCTTCCCCAACTGTTTTTTTTTTTAATAGTTATTCTTTCAAACTCCAGGTAACAGTACTCCTGAGAATACATCTTGTGACAATCTTATGCACATACATATAAATACTTTATCAATTACACAGAAACATTCAACACATTACATTCAACACATTTAAGGGCACCTTAAATGGAACAGATGCACACATCTGCAAAACCTCAGCAGTCCCAGTCTGAAAACATTCCCACTCCGTAAGGCCCGGTTTTTCAGAGTGGAGGCTTTTTTGCAAGGTACAATACTTAGCTTATTAAAAAGTTTCCAACAGACTTCCGTACCACTAGAATGAAGGAGTCGGGCTGAAACGCAGACATGCCAGTATAATCGTGTTCAAAACAGCCCAATACTTTCTAAATATATATAAAGGTATTTAGAATTCTTGTCATTTTTTCAAGTCTTTTTTGACTCCTTTACTTTTTAAATATTTGATACGATTATACATAGAGAATTTGAATCGAGAACCAAAAAGCTGGAACAAAGTGCACACATATACAGACTCATACAGCCCAGACACTTGTAATTACCAAACGTAAGGCCTCTAACACTAATTGAGCAGCATAATTTTTAACAGGCAAAATATATCAGCTTAGAAAGAATCATAAAGCCACCTTATACATATATTTCTGCACTCGAGAATTAATTCAGCATCAAGTAAATGATCTGAAAATTTTGTAAAATTTTGAAGAGGCCGTTTACCACCTCTGTTTTCTCAAGTTTTAGATGTGAAAGTTTTCATTTTGTCCATTATCTTTAACCCACAGGTGTCTTTCATTCTCTTAGGAAATGGGACACAAAACCCCAAATAATATTTGAAAGTATAAATCACAACATAAGCAATGCCTATTTAATAAGGAATTTTAACAACAAAAAATAATCCTCCTTTGTGATTTGGGTGAGTTTAGCAGGTCTCTCTATAAACATACTTTTCATAGCCAACGTAGTTAAAAGTTTAAGCATACAGAATGTATTTTCGATTCACTGCCATGTAATCAAAATCTATAACTTCAGTTGGAGGACTAGAAGATGCACACACACACGTGTGTGCATACACGCACCAATTTACGTACATATATGAGTTTTTATATGCTTAGTAGTTATGTAACAGTTTTCTAATGTAAACTGTTAAAATTTTGAAATTCAGTTTTGAACTATATGATGCCAAGCCCTACTACAGGATCAGTAACACACTGGATATGGCCTCACAAGTTTTCTAAGTTTTATGCTCTTCTTGAAGTAACTGAACTTCAGGTTAAAGTACACAAACCGACTGTGCCTATGAAGAGATTGCTCACTTTATCATTTCTCCTCATAAACATAGATGTCTAAAGGATCATAAGAATATGGTTAACACTGAGAAAAAGTTATTTTACCAAACCAATTCTAACAACAATAACCTCAATATCTAAAAATATACCCTCGAGGGCAGGCACAGGATACTGGAATCACATTTCCCAATATCTCCTCATCTTGGCATTGATGTGGTAATGGCTAGAAGTAGGAATACCATACATTTCCAGCTAGAATATTTACATTTAGTTTTCATTATAGTATAGGCTGTTCAGGTTCTTAATTCAAAATTGTGTGGTAATTTTTAGAATATTTTCTCTCTAACATGATTATGAAATGGAACGATCTTAGGGCATTAGCATTTTGATTTACAACATGCAAGGTAAATGACGGTTGAAAAATAAATATTGAAAAATCCACAGCTTTAAAAATAGTATTTTCTTTTTGTAAATGGCTGTATTGTTGGTCAAAGCAAAAGTGGCTGCAGGCTTATTTATTATTTAGTCTCCTCAAACTAATATTTTCCTTACTTATTATTTTTATGTAAATTGCTACACATACAGCCACCTGATTTAATATTTTTGAAACTATAAAAATAAACATTTGCATGAGATGTATAATGTGAGTAATCTCAAAAATTGCATTCTCTTTTTAGAACATATTATTTGTTAATATTCCTAGGTAAGCAGCTCCATAATAGTATATATTTTTAACTGCTCAAGGCTTTTTGAATCATAAACAATGTGCAGTGAAATGGCTCTTTCCTCTTATTCTTCCCTGGTTTTTATGGTCTTCACACAACCAAATTATCTTAGCCATTGATTTTTTAAAGGTGTTTATGAAACAATGTGCGCATTAGCAGCAAAATCTACTGAGATTTGTGTCACCCGTTGGATGTAAAGTGCTGTGTCTTCATCTTTTCTGAGCAAAAGTAGTCACCTTTGAGCAAAGCGATCCCTCCCACATCTTGTCTACACCTGCTACTCTTACAAGATCCCGAATTAAACATGAGACTCATCTAGGTCTACATCAGTCTCCCCCAGCTCAGTGGGCGTAAAAGTGAACTGGCTGGACAGCAGGGGGTTCTCCATGCCATTTTCCTCACTGATGTGAAGGACAGTGTCTCCGTGCTGTAGGAGGATGGATGTCTCAAGGCCTGTGAATTCATCAGGGTCTGAGAGTTGCGTAGAGAGGGGGCTGTGTGCTGTAGCACCTTGCACTTCTGTGTCCTCCTTCTTTTCTCCTTCTTCAGCGGGGAGGGTCTCACTCTGTGACCAAAAAGATCATAACATCATGGAAAGGTAGGATAGGTGCCAGGGAAGAGCATCAAAAATATTGTTGTCTACCTGAAACCGGATAAGAAATCACACGGCCAGTCCCCAGTTGTAGCATTTGCCACATGTGAGCTCCTCTATGGGCCCTTTCAACTTTGTAAGCCTCTGTTTTCTAATCTGTAGCATGAGCGGGTTTTTTTGTTTTGTTTTGTTTTGCCCTCTTACCTTGTTTGTAGACTGTGAGGTAATAGGATGGGATGGTGTTACAATGCTTTTTAATTGTTAATGACTATACAATGTATGTAGTGACATTGCCCCTTCTTTAAATACCACTGGGAAGAACATGGGGACCTATAGGAATTCACTTATAAAACATTGGAAGAAGAAAAAAAAATTAAAACCACAAGAAAAATATCAAAACAATGAGGAAAAAGGTCAGAATAGGAAGTTCCTCTCATCTCATAGGATACAGAAGGCTCTCTTTTTTAAGGCTTCTAAACTGGTAACTTTATTTTCCTTTTAAATTGAACCACCTTTCAACCAGGTATTATATATTGGTTTTCAATGGTTATTTTAGCTGGGAAATATTTTCTCTTAAGTTTTTCATAACAAAGAATACCAAAGTTTCTCTTATTCCTTCTTAAGCAGCTGTATTCCTGACCATATACTTTATATGGATTTTCTTGTTCATGATGAGAGGACCGTTGTCTGTCTGGGTAACAAAATGTTACAGACTCAGACTTAAATTAAATGTAATAAATTTGCATATCCATGGTGCTCATAGACATAAGTGGGCAGGGAGCAAGCCTTGCCAGTTTCCGTAGAGCCCTCACCTGCTTGGGAGACAGGCTGTGAAGATCAGCAACCACAATGGCAGGGGAAGACGTGAGGACTGGTTTGTCCATTCCTTCTGGTTTCCTAGATGGAGCTGGGCTGCAGCCTTGTGGCTGGCCTATAGCAGGAAGTGTTTCTGTTGGGGAAGCTGCTGGCTCTGGCTGAGCCTCAATGAAGGTCACAGAACGTTTCTGATCCGCTGTAGGTCAGAATTAGAGCAGTAAATACGGAAAAAAAATATGTTGTCAGTGCTTAAAAATTAGCTTTGACCACTGTTTCCTGGCTTTTCTTTATGAAGACACTGCTGGCTTATTAATAAATGAGAACATATTTGACTATCAGGTACATGTTTTGATTTCACCTTCTTTCCTATAAAGAGTAGGACTTGGGTAGAAAAAAATCATTTTTACATAAAAGGCTTAATACAAGATTTCCATAGAGGGTTAGGGGAACTTGGTTATCACTCATAACAACTACCAACAAGACTTCAAAGTCCCTATTATTCATCATTTCATTGTCTTTAGTAAGATACAAACTCAGTTCCTCTACTTTCTAGAGTCAAATCTCATAGCATTCATGGTTTACCTTGAACTCTTCCATTTCCCTACGTTCATAGGGTAGGAATAGGTAGGAAAAGGGAAAAGAAGAAAAAGCACTAAAGTGTTCTGGGTGACTTCTTCCCTTATCCTAGAATGTTCCCATAGGTATGCTCATCTGCATGTGCTCAGGGTCTACAGACCTTCCCGACTGGGTTGCATGACATCAATGTGTCAATGGTACAGTCAGAAGGGACACAGGAGGCCTCACCAGATGGCTTCGTTTTAGGTTGAATGCTCCTGCGGGTGGTTGACAGCCGAGCCCCATGGCGGTTTTTGGGTTCAGTCTGGGTCTTCTGACGTGATAGTAGAGGACGTCTTAGCTAAAGAGAACAGGCAGAATAAAGCTGGCAAGAAGGGTCTGACTGCCTGGCAGGAAACTCTGTGCTCAGAGGATTCTGACTATGGTGTATTCTTTATGGGTTTCTGTGGATGCTTATTATCTGTAGCTGATAAATTAAACTTCTTTCTGCATATGTAACTATTGCGTATTTGAATCTGGCATCCCCTTTAAGTTCTTTACGTATCCTAAGGACGTTGATTAACATAATTTCAAGCAGTCATGTGGGAATTTCAGAATTACTGCTTATCAACTGGCCTCTACTCACCTAAAAGTCATAGTTAAACACATGCTCATAACTCTCAAGGGGAAGTTCATGAAAAAACTTCAGATGCTGAGAAAGCATCTGGTACCCAAATCAATGTTGAGAAGCTCCAATCAAAGCAACAGTGCAAAGGCTCATTTAAATTTGTATTTAAAAAGTAAAGGAACCCCACCTAAGGAAATTTGTAAAGATGATCTTTACTTTGATTTTGATTTTAACCTGACTCATTACTCTGGAAATGAGTACGTGTATGCCTGTATACAGAAACAGGCCTTAAATCAACTTTATTACCAGCCCTCCTTGCTCAGTCAGGTTGATTGGAAAAGAAGGTTTCTGAATAGGGAACAGACGTATAGGCCTACTTACTTTACTAAGTCATCAGCTTTGCTAATAAGATTCAAAGCCAACATAGAACTAAAACTCTCAGCTTGCCCAAGTACTTACCACATTTTAAAGTTGCTCTGTACAGCTTATTTCAGGTGGGAAGGCAATATATGATCTGAATACAGGTGGGCATTAAAAATTAAATAGAGCTTTCATTTCGTAGGATCACTCTCCTGCCCTTTCAGGGTCTGCTTACCTGCCTCAGGCCCCTCTTCCTCCCCAGTGGCTGCTGAATGAGGAGGTTCTGTTGGCCAGGCTCACTCTGGACACTTGCCACCCTGTCGAGCATCAACAGTGTTAGTGTGGACCCTGCGGAGACTACAGAAGACCATCCTCTGGTGGGTGGTAGCCAAAATCACTTATATGAAACAGTCACTTCAAAGATACCATTATCTTTGAAGGAAGGTCGGGAAAGGATCCCTGGGATGGGAGATTTCAAGGGTTTGGGAGGGAGAACGAGGCCTTACAGCCCCACGCTGCCAAAATTGAGATTTTGTTTTCAGTCACTGATGCCATATCTATCATTGAGCAAAACATTGGTTCGATCACACCCCTGGTTTGGAAGCCACCATAAAGTTAAAGATGTCATATTCTAATCTCAATTTTTTTTTTCCAAGGGGAGGGGAAAAGGTGGTGACAAACAAACACAAACAACTCTATCACATGGATGGGAACACCTTCTTTAAAATTTCAATTCAAATGAAAATAAGATGGACAGATATCAAACACATCAGACACAGAATCCATTTGGGTGAAGGGGCACATTCAACACATGTTTGCAGCCTGAAGTCTCTGTGACCACTGAGTAAATGGATAGTCACATGGGTAGACAATTCAAATGTTTTTTAAAAAAAGATTTTAGATTTAAAAGGCCGGCGAAATAATTAAGCTATCAGTAGAACTCAGAAGCTTAATTAAGTAATATTGAGTAGCTGCACTCAAACATATTGTACAGTTTATAAAACAACCACCTGCTCCCCCCAAATTTGCTGTGTATGTGTGCATTTTATATGCAAAAATGACTATTGACAGTGGTCGCTATTTCAGTATCGGGTGAGGTGGAAAATATTGTCATGGGCCCATGATCCATTTTCATTCTGCATGCATGTATAATAGGTATTTATACTGGAAAACGGGGGGTGAAAAAAGGAAATGTATTGTGCCCCAGAGAACATTGTAATCCTACAGATGATGCCAATGTGCTTATTTGGTTAATTACTGCTTTGCCTTTGCAAAAGGAGAGTCATCTACAAATAGACTTTAGAGTAAAACATTCCACAGAGGAATCCTTAGTCAACAACTGTCCAGGAAAAACAAAGACTATATTCACTCATTTCCATTTTTTTTAAATGAACTATCTAAAGTATCTAGCTGTAGTTACAGGGAGAGAAATTGATGGCAAGATGGACAATCAGATGTTTCCCCTGTTAAGTTAACAACTAGTTAACCATCGTATGGTTGATAGTCATATCTGTCATTTTTTAAATGTCTTACTCATATTTCCACTAGAAGAAAATTAATGATTCCCAAATGGAGTTTATCAAAGTTTTTATGAAATAAGGATGTAAGTATATCATAATTGGCCATTTGGGATACACAATACGAAGTTCCAGAGTCCCCAAAACAGATGCTTTTTAAACATTCTTGTCTCTTTAATGTCAAGTTCAAAAGATCAATATACATTACTTTTATACATATATGACCTTGTATCCTATATGACCTTTCTATGAAAATTATCCAAATGAACAATGCAATAGATTCTGATAAGCAATCCAGACTCTGTTGCTGTTTGAAGTGACATCTCCTTATTAATTATACATTTTAACATGTGTCTTAAATTGGAAAGAGAATTCAATTACATATGCACAAAAGTACAAACAAGTTTCTCTCAAATACCAAGCAAAGCTCTCTTTGGCATGGTTTCTTCATTGACATCTAAATGTTA
Organism: Panthera uncia; assembly: GCF_023721935.1. Taxonomy (NCBI): domain Eukaryota; kingdom Metazoa; phylum Chordata; class Mammalia; order Carnivora; family Felidae; genus Panthera; species Panthera uncia. The sequence goes on from NW_026057584.1 coordinate 26,641,114, forward strand.
CCTCAGTTCCCTTGGCCAAAAAGGGAGGTTAATACTTACCACCTACCTCCCATTAAGGTAGAGAAAAGAAGTTAGTTGATGTAAAATGGTTTGAACATGAAAAGGGATGTATAGAACATGCTTCTTTGTTTTACATTTGATATTTGTAATGAGTTTATTGCTTCTAGAATGCTAAAAGGAAGTAGGTTATAAAATGTCTTGAAAACAATTGGGCTGAGAAAATGAAATTGAGGCAGTCCACTTGTCTCATTTTTATTCAGTAATCTGAGATTGTGAGAAAAAAAAAATGGTACGAGAAAAAAAATACACGTTACTCAGGGAGTGTTAAATGTCAAAGCATAATGGTAATTTCATGATGATTATTCCAAGAGAGGATCATAAGCATAAAAATTTTCTCTATGGATAGAGAGGCTTATATCTAAGAAATGAATCAAGTTTATAGCTTTAGCAATTAGCTGTTCTATGTAAATGATCTAGCATTTCATCAGCGGAATGTACACATCAAAGATGAAATTACAGAACATGTCCTTGGAAATAGTATATCCCAGCTAATAAATTATATTCTCCCTAAACATGTGGTGCTAACATGTTGGTACTGGGGACATCCAAGTCTGGCTTAAGTGTGTACAGTTAGGCCACATTAATAATAAGCAGCCAGAGAAGTTAATAATGGAAGTAATTTATGCAGAACACATTTCTTTCTCTCAGGTCTATACCAAATTGGAGTTGCATAGAAAAAGGAGTTTCAATTTAGCTTCTCTCTGAGTCATGTACTGTATTAGTAGAATGTAGCATTTATGATTTGTGACCATAAGAATGTACAATACTAAAACCAACCTGGAGCAGACCAAGGTGTCTGCCCTATGCACCTCTCCAAAGGAAACTGGTTTCTTGTAAATTTTAATCTTGGGAATGAGAAATGGCTGATTTTCTACTGTTTGACAGTAGAATAGGTTAACTTATAGAAGAGGTTAACTAATAATAGGTTAAGACAATAGAGATAAAAGGAAATAAAACTTTCTAAATTGAAGCTAAAATTATCCTTTGTATTCTGAGTCACTGAAAAACATCACCATGGCAAACCATACAATGATCTGGATTGCAGAGAAGTACATGCACTTGGGGCTTAGCAGAATTTTGACTCAACTGTCTATGAAAAACAAAAACACCTTACTCAAAATGCAAGGAAGTAATTTATAAGCTAGCGAAGTTTAGACAATGTTAGGAGAACAATTCTGGCACAAATGACCTCTTTTCCCCTGTTTCAGCCTGATGGCCTGGATTATAGTGTAGAAATGTGTATGCATCTCCTGAGTGGGACATATACCAAAATGGTACTTCTTAAAAGAAAGGAGAGGTGAATAAGGGGATATTCAGTAATGTAATGAAAATATAATATGCAAAAATGTGATAACAATTCATATCATTTTCCTAAATTACAAAAAAAGTATAGATTGAGACATTAATATATTTCACAAGTGGAAGCTGTAGGTGAGACTAGCACAAGGAAAATGAATTAGTATTTTCATTGCCTTCACCTATGCTTTTAGTTTCAATTTTAATACGTTAGAGAAATCTAGAGGCGGAATACGAGACACAAAGCATAGCCATTTACCTGGAGTGATCGCCTTGTGATAGGAATGCATAAAGCCTGCACCAAAGGAGCTATAAAGCATTTGTAGAGAACAGGGATACAAACAGGAGACCAAATTCTACTTCTCCCTTTCCCAATAAAAGAGCATTGTTTAAAATTTACTTAGCCTCCACAGTGTCGGGAGCAAGAATTTCTGTCCACTTAAAAGTCCTTCTGGCTGGACTAAGAATCAAATTGACATGAGACAGACTAACAGGAGAAAATCAAATTTAATAGTGCACATATGGGGTATCCACATAGACATGGGAATTCCAAAGATAGGCAAAATGAGGTATAGGTGTTATTCTGAACTAAGTAGAAGGGGCTTGGGGTCTGGGATTCCAGAGGAAAGTATGTACTTCCCAGGGCAATAAGAAGAGCAGGTATTTGTAATTAGATGTTTGCTCTGCCATACAGATGGGTTGCTCAGATAAAATTTATCTCTATTAATAACACTTATTCTGGGAAAGACCCCCAATTTAGATTCTGCAGTGTGGTTCAAGAAGGACAAAAGTTTCCCTTGATGCCATGGGGTCTCAAGTGCCCTCATCTCAAAATAATCCACTGGCACATTCTGGATGGGGTCTGTCCAGAACCCCCTCAACAACATCCAGAAAATGTATTTTAAATGCCACAGAATTTAGAGATTAGTGGCTAGAATCAAGAGTAAAATGGGAGAATAGTCTGGATTTTAGATAGCCAGTAAGAACTGAGATAGCATTGGCAAAGGGCGTATCTGTATCACAACACACATTTTCTTAGCTGTTCATTCTCAGCTACATGAAAAGGTTTCTATATTTTTCTAAGTACTTGGAGAGTACTTGCCTAGTTTTCATACTTTGAAAATGTGGATGATCAAGACATGGGTTCTACTAAGTAGGTTATCTTCATTTTGTCTCACCCAGGCTTGTTCAAACTTGAGCCACGTTCTTATTTTTCATTGTGATTGAAGTTACCCTTACAGAATCAAACAGCATTATAATATTTTTCTAAAATTTATAATTGACTGTTAATCTGTGCCTTTAAAAGTATTCTAATGTGTCCAAACAAAATCTAATTTTCCAGTATACACATCCAGGCTAAAGTGCTTGAATAACTTCTGTATGTTTAATTCTTCTGGAGAGAAAACATGATTCACAGTGTGTGTATTTAGGGGCAGATACAGAGAGAGAACATCTACAGTGAGTTTCTATGCCTCTAAGAGCAACACTCTCAAAAGAAGAGAATCACTCATGGGATATTATTTTATCCCGTTTATTAATTTCCAAGAGAAAGAATCTTTGCTCCATAGTGTAGTACTTCTAACAGGCTGATATTTCCCGTGATGAGTATTTAAAAGAAAGCAGATAGCACAGGTTAGAAAAAAAGTCCTGGAAGAAATTTTCAAAAGGTCTGTAGAGTTTTTATTCTTTTCTACCTATGCATCAGATCACCTTAGTTATCTGATCTCTTCCTTTTTTTTTTTTTTTTTTTTTTTGGTCTCTTCCTCATTTTTCCATTAGGCCAACGTGTGCCACTGACCTACAACAATTGCTCTTTCAAAAGCAAATCTCCAGAAAGTACCAAAACGTTGGGGGGTGGGGGAGAAGCAGCTTGTATTACTTTCCCTTGGGCATGCTTCCTGGCATCCTTTAAGCTTTGGAGCCAGATTTTCCTTAGGACTACTTTGGGTGTATTTTAGGGCCTGAGTGCTCAGGTGTGTGCTAAATATAATTGCCGTTGTTAATGCCTTACTGCTTCTTTAGGATCTTAAGAGTCTGAAACCTAAAGAAGTTTCATGTCAAAAATAAGAAAGCCTGGAAACCAAATATAATAAGTGTCTATTCTATTTTATAAACCCACCTCTTAGTAAATGCCAAAAGTTCCTCTCCTCCAAAGAGAACTTGGTGACGTGATGGAGTTTAAAAAATACGATTTGCAGTGTATATGGCAAAGGTGGATGTGCTACTGGCTGGTGGAATACCTCTGCATTAATAGAGTTATTTAGAATCCAAAGTGAATGCTTCATCTTCTCTGTTCTTAATGACCACCACTGAGGCTGGGTGGCTAACACCCAGAACAAAAACATGCCAGTTACAGGAACCACAGATCAACAACAGTTGGTCTAAAACCGTCCCCAAAGTCCTCACATGACTGACTAATTCAGATGTAGATAAAAAGCTATAGCTTTGGCTCTGATTCAGTCTCATGTAGCAAAAACTTTGGGTTTTATTCCCATTGGTACTGGACCCAAGCCAGATTGGTTCTGATAACCCCAAAGTCAGCAATTTGAATCCTGAACCTGCTAGAGATGACTAAATCCTTTGGAGAGTTTGTAAAAATCAACTCAAATCCCTGCCTTCTCTCACCAAACCTGAGCTAGTATTGACTCGGCAAGAGTAGAATTTGGCCTAATTAGAAAAGCCCTGGCGGAATGGAAGTCTGATTTAATCCTTTCCATTCTCAGTGGGCCACCGAACTTATCTCCTAATCAACGATCTGTTGTCTCAAGTGTGATTTTAAGCATCAAACAAATGCTTTCTTTGAAAGTAGTGGTCGTGGTGCTAGACTTGGTTCAGATCTTTTCAAACACGGTGAACAATGAGAGGAAACCGTCTTGAGACCGTCTTGTTCTTCCTCATCCCCAAAGCTCTTGATAATGGGATTAAGTCTGCACACGCTGCAGCACTTCCACATTTACCACCAATAAGAGACTGATCTGTCAAGGCAAGGGCTCGCAAACACAAATGAATGTCATGAATTATGGGTCTAGTAAAAAAAATGATACACCCGATGATGGACTAAATTTCCCATTTTCAGTTGCTAAAGAAAATGTGAAATCTGAACAAGATGCAAAGAAAACAAAAACACCCTTTCACAGGAACGGCCTCTCAACATTTCCTCATCTTTGTGATAAAGCAATAAACACGTTGTATTGTACTCACTATATAATGCAGACCTGGAAGGGAATGTTTTCTCTTGAGATGGAACTAAGGAACTCTTAGAATGAACAAGAAGCATTACCCCTAATGAGGATTAGTTGAGAGGTGTGAATCAACAGCACAAGATTAGGGATGTGTGACGTGGTTTATCTGAGTGTTAAAGGTGCAGTCCCCCTTTCTGATGCTTTAAACCAATAGCCAAGGCATTTTGTTGTTTGCATCAAAAGACTTTTCTTACTTACCAAGAAATGTTTGTGTCTGATATTTCATGGCAAGTTTGGGAGTCATCTTTGTGCTGGGACATTCTTTTTATGTGCTGTTTGAACAAGCTACTATAATAGCTTGCCACATAGCATGCATCGAAGAGAGGGAATTATAGAAATTGTATTGACATTGCTACGTCTATCATAGCAGCATTGTTTGTCTTCTTACCATCCATGCTATTAGCTAAAAGACCTGGCTACATTTAATAAGGGGCTGCTTGATGATGGGGAGTTGTATTAAAAGGCTTGTGAAAAACAGTTCTCAAGGGATATCAGTGTGGGAGGGAATGATTCGGTGGGATAAAATTAACATTTAGCATATCAAACTTTAGACGTCCATGGGACAAGCCCCTGAAAGAACTCCAGAGATTTTTTTTTTTTATTTTAAGTAAGCTTTTTAGGCCATTCGTGATTAAGCTCTGAAGCTGAAAATGAAGGAGGCTACACCTTTGACTTCCAGGCTCGTGTGTTCATGAGCAACAAAGGGTAAGAAATGGAAATAGATATCAAGACGGGGGCGAGAGGAGACAGAGAGACAGAGAGACAGAGGAGACAGGGAACAGCTTAGTTTCCCAGCACAGACACCAATAGACAGGTAGCATTGACACTGTACCTAGAGAGGCTGCCCTCGGCGGCCAGGCCCTGGGAGTCATCGAGGACATTAGGTTCACTGCAGGAGGGGTAGGGAGATGAAGCATTTAGGGAAAGAAAATGCAAACAAATAAAAGAAAAAGAAAAAAAGGCATGCAATTTTCTGCTTCCAAGAGCCAAAAATAAATAAATAAATTTAACAGAACAAGGAAGGAAAAGGAGACAGGTAACCATTTCACCTTGTGCTGGGTTTGTCAAGACAGGACTCGAGGCAATGGGGGAGGAGGGACTTTGGGTGGTTGCGACTCTCAGAGGAGTGATCTGTTTATTGGTTAAGCACTGGGACTTAAAATGAGCTCCAAAGGGACACATGAGCTCTGAAATGCATTGCAGAATGAATCTGTAGAAGATGAGATTATAATTCCTTTGGTAACCATTTAGTTGGATGGGTATTACTTTTAACCTGTCTTACTATGTACATGAGTCTTCATTGATCAGGAACCTGCTTCTTTCTTGTGTGGTGTGACATTATCACACAAAAACCACTTACCATGACTGCCACAACCAAACTCTTGGAACTGATGCCATTAAGAAAAGCAAAGAAAGAACTCAACTTCCCTTGCTAATTTTGCAATGAAAATGCAAGTAAACAAATGGAAGGAAGATAACCCTGGAATATTCACATGGAACTCTCATTTACCGCCTTAGTCCTCCTCTAGTGACTGAATTCTAAATGCCAAAGGAAAAACACTTGTCAGGTTGGTGAGAGAATGATTAGTTTATTGATTTATTTGGGTGCAGCTGATTGCGGGTTTTGTGAACAGAAACTGTATCATGCTTGCTTTCTTTCTTTCTTTCTTTCTTTCTCTCTTTCTTTCTCTCTCTCTCTCTCCTTTAGTACCTAGCTACCATTGAGCTAAGCACCCATGAGCTGATTGTACACTGTAGAAATAGCCTCTGTCTCCAGGAAGAGGCTCCTTTTTCTTAATACACATAGACTTTACTACCTTCACTAGCCTTCCAAAATATGACTCAAGCCAAAGGGTTTAACTGTATGATTTTTCCAGATTTCCCATATATCCACAAGAGAACAAATTTTCACCCTTGAAACAAATTACCCTCTTAATGAATACGTACAAAGGGAATGGATGGTCTTGTTAGTTTAGATAAATAACCAAGAAACTCTCTATGTTAAATTCCTATAGTTCCCTAATGTAAATAAAACTTTTAAATAAATTACTGGATAGTTTTCTCTTGTCCTTGATAGAACCTTGCACATTGCTAGCAATTAAAAGTGAATTGATAGTTACCAATATTATCTTTTCTTTTTGGACATTTTATGTATGTATGTATGTATGTATGTATGTATTTATTTATTTATTTATAAAGTAGGTTTCACGCCCAGCACAGAGCCCAATGTGGGCTTGAACTCAAAACCCTGAGATCAAGACCTGAACTGAGATGAAGAGTTGAACATTTAACCGACTGAGCCATCCAGGCACCCCCTTTTTTGGACATTTTATAGTTTAGATCTAATTTTTTTTCGCACATTTTACTTGTAAGACTTCCTTTTTAAAGGTAAATTACCAAAAGGAAGGTACATAATCTTTTATAATGATACTAACCCTTATATATTATTAATTTTTGTAATAACCAACCAGTACATAAAACATTGCTTTCTTGACAAGTATGCAATTTCCTTATTAATCATCTTTTATCATTTGCCCCTATTTTTTGATATTCTCCCAAGTTAGGCTTCAATTCACAATTTTTTTTTTTTCCATCTGTAAAGTTCATGAACTATTTGCTAAAGGATTTGGGCACAGGGTAATTATTCCTGCATATAAACTGATTTTATCTAAACATTAGAATGTGCTCTGGTTTGTATTATTTTCCATGTATGAGTTATAACAATGAACCTGTAGTATTAAAAATAAACAACAAACTAGCCAAAAACACATAAGGCCAATGCTTTGAAAGAATTCAGTTCCTGAAGTGAAAATATCACTGGTTCTGAAATAGATAATGTTTTGACTTTTACATCACATAATTTTCTGTACTTGATATATGTATCTTGGAATGTTTCGTGTATATTCTTAGAGGGCAGAGAACACATAAAGAAAATGTCTTAAAGTGGTTAGTCATGGAATCATAAAACTATAGATAGAGAAGGTACCGTGAAGACCACTTTAGCCAACTTCTTTATTTCACAGACAAGAGCATTGTTGACCCTTGTTAAATGACCTGCCCAAGGTTACACATGTTGGCATAGGTCCTGTTCTGTTTGGTTAAGCATCACTACCTCCAACTAAATACTAATGACCTACCAAAGTCTAAACTGTACCACATGTATCAAGCTCGTCTTCTATGCTTGCCAGGTACTCATTAGCTTAGCTAATGATATATGTGAAATACGAAAATGTCATTTGATGACCAGAAAAAAAGATATCACGTATCTATTTCTAGAGAATTTTTAAGTTGAAACAATGCATGCGTCCCAGCATTCTACTGGTCTGGCTTAGAAAACTCTGCAAACTGTTGCCTGCATGACTTTGGTTAAAATGTCCTTTGTTGAATGATCTACATAAAAACATGATTGTCTGCTTCTCTTTTGGCCTTTTAAGACTAATAAAAGTAAATTTTCAGCATTGCTAGCTTTGCCCCCAAATGCAGAATGTAAGATATCCGTGGCTCTTTACCTTTGGCTGGGTAACATGCCCACCTCGGCCTGAGGTGCAGACGTGCTAGAGACGTGGCTGGAGAACCGCCTCCTTCCGATAGCACTCAAGAGGTAAGCTTCTTGTTCACTTACCACACTGGGCATGCTTACAGAGTCATCTGATAGGGGGCAAAGGAATGGAGTGTTATAAAACGATGACGTCGATCAGAAAACCCAAACCAAATTTGTCCTTGGGTTCCATCCTTGGCTTGAATACAGCCTTAGGGCGATCTCTGAAGCTATCATTTGTACCTTTTATAGACTATAAAGTAAGACTCCCAAAGGTCTTAGTTTTTCATGGGTACAAAGGGATAAATAACTCTTCATATCTACACATCTCCCACCCTCAAACAGCCCTTATGAAACAAACAAAAACTTCTTAGCCATTTCACAAGTAAATAACTTGTGAAAGTCAAGAGGCATTGGCAACATAAAGGTTTCAGAAAAGCTGGACTAAACATTCTGAGAATAGTGCAAAAAGGAATATTATTAAATGAGTCAAGTACATTTCTTTGACATTCAAAAACTACACTGAGTACACCTAAAGATTTTTAGACAGCTGAGGGAAAGACTATTTCAGATAGTTTTAGGAAAAATATTTTAAAACTTATAAAGTTAAAAAAATAAATGCTTATTTTGACCTAAAGTTTTAAACTGTATGCATGTAGTCTTACTTTCTTCATGGAAGTGGTAATGTATTCAAACCCACGTGAAAGTTAGCTTTAACACAGTATTTGTGACAGGTAATCTCATTCAAGTGAGTTAATGTTGTTTGTTGCTGAACAGTAAACATATTTTGATTAACATAGTGTTGTGGTGAACTTATGCTACCATATAAGATCATCTGACATCGTGCATTTAAAATACCCCAAATAGTCCTATTTCCAACAAAACTTCTTTCAAACCCAAAAGGTGTATATGAAGTGTCAGAAATATTAGTGACCGACTTGAAGTTGATTCTTGTTATAGAGTGGTATTTCTTTTTTAGGTGTGTTCACAGAGAAGAGAATAAATAAATGTGCCTTAAAAATATGAAAAACATGGTAGGGTAGATAGAGCTATTTCTACAAAAATCAGATCTCACTGATTTTTTCCCCCTATTTAAACTCATATATCACTTAATAGTTTGTCAATATTTGTTTGATGATTAATTATGTGTTGCCTTCCATTCACCCTTTTGTTAAATGTTACCAAAAATGTTTGTCATCTCCTCTGCAGGACTAGATCTAAGATCTCAGAGAACGTATTTTTTCTCATTCTTGTTCCTCATCTTGTACCTGTTAGGTCTTAAGACAGGTTTGATGATAGAATGGGAAAATAGTTTAATTCAAAAGAGTCAACCATCTGGCTTTCATATCCACCCTATATAAATTAATACACACCCACATAACAACCACACATTTGTTAGCAACTCAGTTTCCGCTGGGATGATTGTGATGTCTAAGAGCAGAGATATTGACAAAAAATTACATATTCTTCAGTGTGTAAGTGCTGGCTCCTAGCTAGTGGTCGTTCTGTTTATGTCCTCTCTACTTTTCTTCTCTATTTCCTTCCTGCTGGCTAGGACATCTACTTATTCCTAAGGTTACCTACAAAAAATATTTAGCTCTACTAAAGATTGGTGGTATAATTTCCCATAATTAAAAAGATTGCTGGGAGAGACTGCTTCAAGCATTAAAGAAAAATAGATACCACTTGAAGTTCGGAACGATTATAAGGACTTAATGTATATAAAAACTGTTGATCCTTATCTCTCTCATTTTGTTTCCTTGGTCAAGATTTTCCAAGATTGCCCAAATTACAATTTAAAGAGTATTTCCATGCACAATGACCAGGGTGATTTTGAAACAAGTATATCTGTAGGTCAAGTGAAGGACAATATGATTATCACTTTGTTATCTAATTAACCCTGAAACAAAATCTGGAAATGTTGCTGCATTTCTTTCTTTCTCTCTCCTACACATCCAACTATAATAGGGTACTAAAATACTTTCACGTTAATTAAAATTCTAACCTCAACTCTTATTTTTTCTAGTTTTGATTGAGGCTTTTTGTTGTTGTTTGACATGGAGAGGCTCTGAGTGAAGATCTACATTTTGTCTTCTTCATTTTTAAGACATTGACAGCATGCTTTGCTATAAATGTTATATCAGAGGGTCTTTGAAACACAACTGGAAAATAATCAAGACAATAAAAATAAGTAAATTACCATGGTATTTCATTGGACCTTTACTTTTTACTTTTAACTCCTGTTAAGCATACACATGAAGTATATTCTCAACTAGATTTTCCCACATTTCATGACACCAAATCTTAGGCATATGAATTAGAAGCTCCTGGACTGCCTCAGTCATTAGGGATACTCTTAATTCAAATTTAGGTTGTATTCCCTCTTGGGTTGTATTCCCCCATGAGAGCCTACTGGTTTATGTTCTAGAGAGTGTAGCTGACTGGTCTTTTCTGAGTCCTGAGTACATGCATTGCTTACTTTTCCTTGCCCAATAGGGTCATATAAGTGCTGATGAGCGCTCTAAGCAAGATAGCCAGGAGAAAGGGGAATAAACACTTCCCTTAGTTACCTAAGTACCACTTAAATGAGAATAAGTGGAAAAGTTTGAATATACAAGCTCAAAAAAATGTGGGGGTCACTAAAGATTTACTTTTTGTCTGAATTCCTTCCAAATGACCAAGACTATCATGGAATTTATAGAAGAGTAGGCAGTAGGGATCATGGTCACAATTCCATTTTAAACCCTTTTTGTAAAAAATGACCAAGGGATCAGAACTGGAAAGGGTCAGAATGGCATGCAAGCTCTCATTTGCATGCCAAGCTGGGTCACACATGCCACCCCCCCCCATCAACCCCATACTGTGGGGTGACCTACTTTCCTCATCTTCCTCATCAGTCCTACTCAGGGTGTCCTGCGAAGCCTGCTGGGAGGGTTCACTGTCCTGCTCCCAGACAGTGCCTGTGCCCGTGTTGGAGCGGGACATGGTGGCCAGGCTCAGGCGGTAAGCAGAGGTGGAGGTGCCCACAGTACTGATGGACGTCTTCCCTTGGTAAGCTGGGAGGTTGAGAGACCAAAGGAAATCCATGGTGAGCATCTTGAAGGAAAACAAATGCTTGCTTCAAACTCCTCCCTTGTATTGGCTACTTGTATTTTTTTAGGAAAGGTCAGTGAAATAGTGTGTCCTAGATAAATAGTCTTTAGGATAAAATAGGGAGTGGAAGTGAAGATAGAAGAAAAAGAAGAAGAAGAAGAAGAAGAAGAAGAAGAAGAAGAAGAAGAAGAAGAAGGAGGAGGAGGAGGAGGGAGGGAAGGAGGAGGGGGAGGAGAGGAGGAGGAGGGAGGAGAAGAGGAGGAGGAGGAAGAAGAGGGAAAAGGAGGAGGAAGAGAAGGGGAATTGGCATTTGATTTACTTATAATTGAATAGTTTCTTCACGGGAATATAACATCTCTAATAATGTAAAATGCTTTGATATGGTTTCTTTTCTCATAGCTTTAGATATCATATGCTAAGCCTGGAAGAATGCAAAATAATTTTGACATGAATGGAAGCTTCCAACTTGGCAGATTTTACTGAGAAATATACCTTAGCTCACACAAGCATGTGGGAGTAATAAATACATTGTCTGATAGGAACTTCTCAATCAAAATCAGAATACAAATCAAAGCTGTGTTTCCATTCTCCTATTCTGGAAATTATAACTTAAAAAATATCCCCTTGAATATGTCAAATTATTTTATCATAAAGCAGAATATCTGAATGGCACTGTGCAGATTTTACTAAGACTGTACTCATCAAAATCTGTCTTTAATACATTGCAAGTAATAATAAATTCTAGAAAGAAAAAGAAGCCACACATATGGGAGACTACTTATGGGTAATGACTGCCCTCTAATGGCAGATAATGATTTGTTTTCCCTCCTGGTAATGCTGTTAATAATTGTAAAAAGTAAACAGTACACTCCCCAAAGAAAACCTTTGGAATAATGTAAAGCAAGGACCCCTAGCCTGCCAACTCTAATTCAACACTTCCTCCCCCAATTTGTGAAAGTTAAAGGCTTGTAAGCAATCATACTAGTTGGAAGTCCCCTCACTGTGGTCACTGTCAGATGGGTAGATTATTTACCCTCTGTTGAGTCTCCATTTCCTCATTCTTTAAGTGGACTCTCACTTATGCACCTTGAAGGCATTTGTGTGGATTAAATGAAATAACATCCATGAAATTATCTACCATGTAATAGATGTTCAAAGAATGCGAATCCTGCTTCTCCTTTCCAAAAAGGAAATGAAGGCAAGAATTCCAATACTATTTTTCTTGTTAAGTAGTCAAGTCAGAGCTTAACTGCTGAAATGAAGACTGAAAAAAAAAAAGTTTAGAAAAGATTCCCCTGCCTTGTTGTTGACAATGATCACATGGTCAAATCTACCAGTGGACTGCATGGCTAATTTCATCCATGGTTCCAAAAAGAGTGGTGACCTGGACAGCGGCATTCTTTGTAGGTTGTGAGTTCCAGGAGTCAAACAAATTCCAAATACCCCACACTTACTCACCTGAGCCACTGTGAACTGCCTCTTTTAGAATTTTTAGTTCACTGTTGAATTCAGCAATAAGGGAGCTTTTACACAGAGGGCGTGGGATGAAGCGCCGCTCCAGCTGGTCAGCAATATGTTGCCGGGCAGAAAGCTCTTCATGATTCTCTGCTGGTTGGGCCAGAAGCTGAAAGGAGGGGGGAGATTCTCAGGTCCTCAATCTTCCCATCTGTACAATGGGCTAATTATTGTACCTATTTTATAGTGGATTGTGAGGATTAAGTAAGGTAATACATATGAGCTTTTGTTATTTTTCTTTAAATGTTTACTTTTGAGAGAGAGAGAGAGAGAGAGCATGCTTGAGTGGGGGAGGGGCAGACAGAGAGGGAGACAGCGGATATAAAGCGGGGTCTGTGCTGACAGCAGAGTGTCCCATGCACCACTCATATTCAGAAACTGTGAGAGCATGACCTGAACCAAAATCGGACGCCTAACTGACTGAGCCACCGAGGTGCCCCATGTGTGAAGCTTTTAGAACAGTGCCTTATACAGGAAGCTCTTAATCAATACATTATTTTGAATCACTGTCTCAGGAAATCGGGGCAGGAAAAGAATAACACAGTAGATGAATACTGAGGGAGGGGAGAAACAGGCCTTAACTGTTCTTTTTCATGATTATTTAAAATCAGATCTCTGTCATGTCACTGAAGAAAGAACATTCTTCAGATCGTACCATTGGGTCAATCTTTTTTTCCCTTTTCCCCTAGGGGGCAGTGGTGAGTAGAGACAGAGGGCAGAGTTTTACAGACTAGAATAAAGGTCTCACTGCCAAGGTACTTCTAACACGAAGTTTTGTCCTCTGGGATCCTGTTTTGAGCTGTTTTCTCATCAAGCATGGTATTAACAGGGTCCTACTGACTAGCTATCCCGTGTCCCACGAGCACGGCTGCAGCAATCCTGCCTTAACTGGGAGAAGAGCACATTCCTGGGGCTTGTCATTTCTAGGAAAAGCACACACCACACCTTGCACTGGATGAAAGGGCGTAAGAGCACGAAGATGGGTATTCGGGTCCGCACGATGAAGTCGAGGAAGTCCCACAGGGCCAGGCCTCCCACCTTCCGCAGGGCCATCTCCTTCACCTGGAGGCTCAGCCAGTACCACTGGCTTCCCAACTGCCTCTCAAAGCAGACGAGAATCACCTTCAGCGCTTTACAGCAGGAAAAGAGAAGAGTAAGTCCGCATACTTGTGCTTTAGAGGAACCCTGCTCACAGCCACAGCCCTTTATGTGTCAGAAAATGTTCCGAATTTCTAAATCCTCTCAAGTTTCCAGAAACGTACATGTACTCCTGGGCGAGAGTATTCTGACATCAAGATAAAAATCTGGATGGTCAACATGTTTTGATTCTGATCAGGAGAACGCAGACATCTTTCTTAAGCGCATTTCGCTACCATTGTGGAAAATACAGAGCGCAGCGGTTCACAGGATTGCAAGGGAAATGTGTTGTAAACAGAACGTGTGGCTAATATTTTGCTTTCTGAAAGTTTTCTCCTAGTGGCCTTATGGTAATACCAGCATATTACTCATACCCTAAGCTAAAACACGGGTATTTTAAAAGTTTTTTTTTTCTTTTAAGCATAGACATAATATATTCTTGTTGTTTAAAGTAAAATCAAACCATACAGAATTACACGGAGTTCAAAGAGGAAAAGTCCTTCCCCTTCCCAGATCCCTTGCCAGGCCCATCTCCTCCCCAGAAAACCAGGAAATGCATTTGAGTATATCCTTTCAGGTGAAAAAGCTCCATTCTCCCTCCCTCCTTCCCCCCTCTCATATTGCACATCATGTTTATTATTTAAGCCTGTTGGATTTCTTTTGCAATATCTCTTTCTTCCTAGATTCTGGCAGCCCTGTCACAATCTACTTTTTTATTTTATTTTATTTTATTTTATTTTATTTTATTTTATTTTTCAGGAAGAAGATTTCCCAAACTGTGTCAGGACCAAACAGAATATTGTAGAGACGTCAAACATTATGGCAGGAGAGTCCTCTGACATCTCAGCTCTCTGCACAGGGTCTGGTGTGGGGCAGTCAAGGGAGGCTTGGCCTTCCTGATCGTGTCATAAGGCCCATCCCAGCAACTAAAAGACGCAAACACCTTTATCACGTAGTTAGGACATTTCCAGGGGAAAACCATGCCATGTAACACAGAGAGGGATGTTGTAAGTGTCTTCTTTACCCACCCTCCTCAAAATCTCACCTTCACGGCAATCATTCACCCCCATTCCTTTCCCTTAACTAAACAAATGAACAAATGAACAAAAAGCAACACTCCTCTTTCCCTACCCTGAGCTTGGTGACATTTCTACTGTTATGTGCCTATTAGCCTTCTTTGTGTTTCTGCCATTCTGCTTCCCACCTTCACCTCTTTCAGCCCAATACATAAGCAGGATAGCAAAGGGCTCAGGAGCAGGGACTCTGGTGCCAGGTGGCTTGGATTTGAAATTTGGCTCTGCTGGTTATTAACTGTGTAACTTTAGGTAAGTTACTCAACCTTTCTGGGCCTTTGCCTCTTCACTCCTAAAATGAGAAGAACATTTATACTTCTTAGAGTTGTTGTGAGGATTCAAAGTATAGAAAATACTGCTTAGTGCACAGCAAGTGCCCAAAATAAATGCAAAAATCGATTTGAAACAGAGGCCCAGTGGCCTGGCCAAATAACCAAAGGATCCACCTTCATTAAAAAGGCAGAAGGCAGAGTGAAGTGAAAATAATTACTCATCAAGTGTTTTCTCCTATCCTTGCCTTATGTGTTAAAGCCCACCGTCTCCCTCCTCTTCTGTGCAATCCCAAACCTTATGCACGGCTTTGTTCCAGAGTCTAGATTTTATCTGAACCCCACATTCTCACGGCTTTGGCAACCAAGCCCCATATGGGTAGGTCCTGTGCACATGCATGCTTGTTTCCTTTTTTCCTTTTCATTCTCACTGTCAATCACATAATTTTCAAATACTTATTCTTATTCGTTTATTTTTTTTAAGGAATCTCTATGCCCAATGTGGGGCTCAAACTCACAACCTGAGATCAAGAGTCACATGCTCTACTGACTGAGCCAGCCAGGCACCCCAAGATCTCCCCTTATGATACAGTCCAAACTCCTCACACATTCCAAACTCCAAGGACCTGTTTTTACCGGTGTGTATGGTTCATCTTATACCCCTCACATGAAGCTCTACTTTGATAAATTGAAAAATGTTAGGCATGATTTTCTCAACTTGCTCCTTTTGAGATTTTCTGCTGCCAGTGCTCCTTATTCTCAGTGCTATGGCAGGAGTGGGGCTTTTCCCCAGCTTAGTGTTCCTTGGCTTCAGGGCCAAGGAGGGGGGCTCCAGTGTTCCATGAGGCAGGACCAAGTTAAAGGCAGGGATGGGGTGATAGAAAAGTAGCAGTGGAAGCCAGAAGGAAACTGGAAAGCCTATGGGGGAGAACCAGTTGACTGGCCTCACCAGAATGAAAATTAAGATAGAGATTTAGAGATGCTATTATAGTAAGGGAAGAAAACTAGCTAGTAGGGAGCATAATGTCCTGTAAGGCCACCATGTCTTACTGCGCAGGATGTGGACTGCCCCAATCTAGGGGCTCCGTTCACATAGACGACACACCAGTGAGTCCCATGAGCCGTGCGACTCAGTGTCTCTGTGTATTAGACGTAGTCTACATCTGATAACAGCTACCATAGGTAACCTCATTAGTGATCTCACACTTAACCAGCAAGGAGAAATTCTTACTACAGATGCTTTCCTTACATGTCCAGATGCTGTTAGAAAAACAACCAAGTAATTTAGGTACCACAGATAGGAAACTACTTTGTTTTCTGGCATATGTTTACAGACTGTTTTGCAAGGGTGATGCTTCCTGCTTGCTGAAGTGGCTTCTTTAAATACCTCTGGACAGAGGTCTTTTAAAATACGTTTTGAGTCAAGGTGTAACATAACTCAGTAAGTATTTATGTTACAAGTGTACATACACAAACATACATATACTCATATATATATATACACACACAAACATATATATATATTCTTGTGTGTGTGTGTATATATACAAGTGTGTGTGTATATGGGGGGGGCAGGCATAGGGAGAGGACCTACCCAAGTATGCTGCTTGGCTGGTGGACTCTGCCAGCCCTTCCCTGCGCAAGTCTTTGCTGGCATCCCCAGGGGTGGAGCAGTGGGCAGGGGAGCTCTCCAACATGAAGTTCTTGCTCCTGGACGTGCTGATGATCCGTGGTGGCAGGAGCACATTAATGACCGTCTGCAGGAGCAGCTGTACCTCGGGCTGTTCCAGCCACGGGCTATCTAAGGGACAGAGTTCGCAACAGGGAAGTGGAAAGAAAAGCAAATCACAAGGTAGACTTCCCACATTAGACACAGCAAAATTCAGCTGCCTTTCCAATGCCAGACTAGAATACCCTAGCAACTCGGGTGTTTCCCCACCAAGTACAGCTTCTCCTCTGGACAAAAACAGCATCCCTGATACTGGGTGTTTTCTCCATAGTCAGCACCCAAGGGCTCGTGTTCTTAGCCAAATCTCCCGCTTACCATTGCGATCTGCTTTCTTTCTTTCTGCTCAAATACTCATAACGTATTGTCTTTACATTTGAGATAAACTTTCCCTAAAAGAAAAACACCCCAAGAAGGAAGAATAATGAAAGTATATTGGATTTAATGGCAATGGCGGGGTTTACGCTAACCCTAATGGCAGTAGATTATAAAGCCCATTCACTTGTCAATTCACACCACACTGTATTTCAATTAATACCATCTTCTTAATGGAAACAATGTTCTCCCGATTTTTGCTGTACTCAAGTGATTTTAAACAGGACACATCTTCCATGAAGTGGAGCAGAGAAACTCTTGACCCAGGGTAGCTAAACTGAAAAGAAAGGAAAACTCTATTTCCTAAGGCAACCCTGTTTAAATCATTCAGATGGACTTCAGTGATGGCCTTCATGGGAAAAAGAGTAAGAAATAACAGTCTGCCACTAAAGAAAATACAACAGTGATAAATTTCCTTTAGTTAAATTAATCAGACCTTTGCTTCCAGATCCTACTGTGAGCACAAATGGGATGAGTAGATTTAAAAGCATCCCCTCCCTTCGCTCTTGATTGGTGAATGGGGAGATCACATGGCTTAAAGGAAAATCTTCTTTTAAAGCCTGTGCAGCAATAATAGAAATAAAGATTAATTGACCCCACACCCATTTGGTATGTTTGTTTTTACACAGCACGATGAAGACGGTGATTCCCTGTTGGCTGCTCCTGGAAACTATGAGTTCAATTGCACAGTGTACAAGATTCACTCAAAACTGATACTTTACCATTTGCTTGACATAACTGAGAGTTATATACCTAAAAAACAGTAACATCTTGAATATTAAATGCAAAATTGTAATACTTATGGTCTGGCACAAAAAACAACTGCACATCCCCATTCATTTTCTCCATGTGTCCACCAATAAATATTTTAGAGATAGAAGAGAAGCAATAAATGATAGCTTGCCACCTGTTCACCTAGAAGTTATTTAGAAGTCCTCTGACCTCTGCATAAGGCCTTCTCCAAAACAGAAAGGAATAGGCAATATAGAAAGAAATATATGATCTCTGTACACAGGTTATAAAGATGTATCACTTTAGGGATCATTGTTTCCCTTCTGCATGGTAGCCAAAGCTCTTGCTTAATTTCTTTTGTACCATCACCCATTCTCTGGATGATGGACCATCAAGTATAGTTGTCAGACAATGGATGGGTCATTATCCATTTACATCAAGTGTGTATTTCCCATCAGTCACAGAGCTTACTGATGATCTACCATTCTCTAAAATCAGGTGACACACAGAAAGAGGCAGGGGAATTGGCATTCTGCACTTTTTGCCTTGGGAATATTATTTTAAGAAATAAAATAACTGGGAGAGTAAAAAAAAAAAAAAGAAACCCACAGTATTCAACCCACAATCATTAAAGTAAATTAAGATATTCAAAGTCTAGTAATAACATTTGAAAGAATTTTATATTGCAATTCTTTCTGCGAATAATTTAAAACCAGACTTTGAATATTACTGTGTCTTTTAATTAACAATTGTGGGCTGATTATCTGTGAACTATTATTTTCCTAAGGTTTTGCACACATTGGAAATGACTTAAGTGGTTCTTGAGATTGTGGCAGGACTGAATGACTCTGCTATTTTTGAGATCTCGAGAAGAATTACAGAAGCACAACTTAGGGCCAAGCTCAGGACTGAAGCTCCAAACCCATAAAAGTTTGGAGATGTTTACACTTTTGTTTCACAGATTTTGCCCAGCCTTTGCAGAAAAAATAGAGAGAACACCATGATCTGGTGCCTCAACCAGCAACTTAATGAGCGTGACAAACAGATAAGGCAGTCACACCTGTATCTGCAATGCTACAAGCCGGACAACAGCTGTGCTGAAGGGCAGAGGTGGTGAGAGATAAGGGCTGAGATGAAGAAGGGGTAATCCATCAGCAACACTGGAAGGTCCTACCACTCCCATCACCTGAAATACAAACAGAGCACATGACCAGCCTTGACTATTGCAATTTCATGCAACCGTAGTAAGGGAGTCTCATTCAGTAATAATAAAATAATAATAATGATGATGATAATAATAATTTGAAGGTTGGGCATGTTACTTTCAATCTGTTCTTGCTGCCTTCTTCCGAAGGCATGTAATGTCTAGAGTCAGATCGAACATGACACTGGATTCAGCCAAGGTTTTGTAGAATGTTGTTGGTAGCTAACTATGTAAATAATGAGAGATGAACCAAAAACTATTCTAATCAGGAGATTGGACATACTTACTGGTGAATTCAAAGGAATGCAGTCTGCATTCTTTGATGGAGCAGATATTGACAATGATGATGGCATAGCTCTATTTGCACTAGGCATTCCAGCTATAGACTTATTGCTCAACTAGTTAAGCAGCAGATCCTACTCAATGAAATGCTCTAACATGGTTTCCACATTGTACAAAACCTTGTGAGGACCAGACTCTAGATATTACATCCATGGTAAAAAAAAATGTTTTTTTCTTCCCATAAATCCTAGACTGGCCAACTCATAGCGTCATTTTGCACTAAAAAAGAAAAAAAAATCTCTTTGCATTTTAAACTCCCCCACCCCAGACTACCTCAACGTCTAGCCAATTGTGCGGTCTCCACCACCCCACTCTCCAACTGGCAGCCCTCAACTCTCAGCGCAACTTAAAGAGGCAAATTGTCAAAGTAGTGCGTGGGAAGCAGCACACCAAAATCCCACCTGTGTAGGGATGGGCCCCTAATCTCCCCACGCACCACCTTGAGATGTACCTCACTGTTTTCAATGTCACCTGAGCCGTCTGTTTTCATGGGTAGGTAGGGGCACAAAGTGGTTGACCTGTAAATCTTCAATTCAGAGAAGTCAATAGCAGAGTTAGCTAAATTTTGCAAAGTTTCATAAGATTGCCACTTGGCTACTCACCAGATTGACACAGACATTGATCAGTGACCTAAGGTGAGGCAGGAAGGATATGATTGGCTGCCTCTGAAGTGTCAAACAAACCCCTTCAATCAAATTGCTGGCAGGCTCCCACTCAACCTGTCGCCTGGAATACAATATAGGAGCCGTTAGCAGCGTGGCTCCCTTCTGGAGTCAGTCTGAAACAAGTGAATGAGACAGTGATTCTGACACCATCTAAGACAGGACAGGTGTCTGAGACAACAAAGTGCTTCACACGGGATGAAGTTTACCCATGTTGTTCCAAAAGCACAGAGCACACTGGGAAGGGAAGAAGATACTGAAAACGTAGCAGAGGCACTCCTGCCCCACTCGACTAATGAGACAAAATCTATTGAAGAAAAAACAGAGATGATGAATGGGTTGCATTTTAAGTTCCCTGGTTTTAGCTTTGAGAGAGGGTATAAGACTACAATTTTAGGAAGCCCAGCATAGGGGCCATTACATCCAACAGAACTAATCTGACCACAGGCTGCATTTCTGAAATCTATTTATCAGACTACAATTGATCTCATCAGCTTTTACACCAGGATACAACTAATTAGATTTATATGGGTTAACTCCTGCCAAAAACATGACATTAGAAGATAATAGTCCATTTAAAAAAGCATTCTTTCTTGGCCTCCTAAGAAATGATATTTTTTGGCTACTTTCTATGGTCATATAAGTGGTATAAATCTAAACACAATTAAATGGACATGGGATTTTCTGTAATAAAGTCAATCCAGTCTGTAATTGTCTTCGTGCCAAAAAAGCGATCTCTGTGGCCCCCAAATAAACAGGTTGGGTTTTACTGATCTCAACACTATTTCCAAATATCATCCTGCAAACAATTTCTAAGTTTATATTTCCAACCAACGTAGAATATCTATAATGATGAAATGAAAGTGTTCATAAGTGAGGATATATTGACATCCCTGATTCTCAAGTAACCTACAAGGTCAGGTTCAATCAACATTTCCCTTGTTGAACTGAGATCACCTAAAAAAAATTAAATCCAAGGCAACCTCAAATTCTGAGGCTGTACCCCAAATAAATTGCCTATATTGGCCAATCTATGCATTAATTCAGAAATCTACTTTTAAGAAGCATGATGTTCTCTATAATGGGCTTGATTATATGACAAATGAGTCAGCTATGGAGATGTTTAATATCTTAACATACAAAGTTTTTTAAGAAAAAGAACTTATTTTGACACACCCTTGTAAGAATTATAAGACTGTGGCCATTTACCAAAGGGCACAAATGTTCCACTGGGACCACTAAAAACATAGGTGTGCTGTAAGGACACAGACATTTCCATGCCACTGAAATAAATAACCTTGAAATAACATATAGGCATTCGTCATCATGTTATAAAGGAATATAGGAACAAAATATCAACTGCTGGAATGAAATCTTTCAATTTCTTTTTTATAAATCCAACAGCTCCTGATGGCTACATAAATGAACAAAAGAGCATAGGCTAAAACCTGGAAAAGTTCTGACAAATTGAATGCTAAGTGCTACAAATTCTTGGACAAGAGTTGCATTGATTTGTGGTTAATATTAAAGGGACCGAAAATGCTCTCATGAAATCAAACTTGAAATTTCTGAGTTAGTAGGTTTATCAACATTTAATCAATTGAACTGTCTGTCTACAGGTTTCCAAACTGGACTCAGATCTCCAGGTAGTCTGGTTCCTTGCATAGAAAGGTTACTGAACAGAGATCAAAGGGTAATTGTGTTAATTTAGTATCACCCTGAATTAGATGAAAAGGTGAAACTTAGGTATTTGCTATTAATCCTGGGATTCTTTCCAGCTCCTATGTGGCTGCTTATTACTAAGATTTGCCTTTCTCTAAACTCGTAACTAAACTACTATGCTAAAGACAGTATTTTTTGAACATCAAATTAATTTTTCTCTTCTCCTCAGTTGTTTTATTTATAAGGCATACTCCGCTTTATTTCAAAAGAAATTGAAGGATACTCACTGAATTTCTTATGTTTGTCAGATGAGGAACATGATAGCTAAGAAATGAACAGAACTTTCAAGATGAACACATATAATTTTAAAGAATATGTTATTTCTTCAAAATGTAGACCCTGCTACTCATGCATCCATATACCTGGTTAGCTATGCACATATGCCAACAGAAAACTTTCAAGTCATTCATATAACTCCAGATTGTGCCGCCATCTTAAAAGACGGTAACCCCCAACTTTGAATCCGCAATATCAACGGTTGACCAGGAGGCCTTCTCACCTCAAAGTAGGCATCTTATGAATTTTGTTGAACATTCTATCCAGTCTCTTTAAAATGAGGATAAGGGCTGGCCTCACTGCCTCGGCTGTCCAATCGGTAATGGGTAGCATCTCCATGATGTAGCGCCGAAGCCCACGGCTCTCCATTGTCTGGGTGTCGTATGGTGCCAGCTTCAGAAGGGAGTGTGCAATTTCTGCCAACCTACATTTTTTTTTAAAGAATAAGCGTAGAATGCCACAATGGGGATTTCCCCGTATAGCACCATGTTAATCAGCCTTCTTTCAGCATACCAACCCCCTGAACTAAAAACATTCTTCCCTCTACCTTCTATCCCTTAGGTCTTCTTGCATGACCAATACATTGATACCTGCACATACATATTAGCAAAGAATCATAGAATATTCCAGAGAGTAAATGTGAATAGCATCTGATGAGTAAATTAAAACCCAGAGAGATTAAGGACAGGCCAAACATATCTAGAGAATATGTATACATGTATATGTATGTGAGGATACACACACACACACAAATACATACCTACATGCATATATGTGAAAGGTACGTATATACACAATTATGGGTATAAAACAAAACTTAAACTTTAAATGTACAATAAAATCACTAATATCAAGGGCTCAAATAAACTTCATGGCTCCATAGCTCCTTTGCTGCCCATAGTTAAGGTTAAAGGCATATATATATATATATATATATATATATATATATATTTAATGTTTTATTTATTTATTTTGACAGAGAGAGAGAGCGAGCAACCTCGGGAGGAACAGAGGAGAGAGGGAGAGAGAGAATCCCCAGCAGGCTCCATGCTGCCAGAGCAGAGCCCAAAATGGGGCCAGATCTCACAAACTGTGAGATCATGACCTGAGATGAAATCAAGAGTCAGAAACTCGACCAACTGAGCCACCCAAGCACACCAAGGGAATGTACTTCCTCCAAGTGTAGCCCAGAGTCTGTCACCAGACACAGGTCCATGCTGTATGTCCTAAGTACAGAATTTCTGAAGGTGAGCTGACCAACAGCACTGATTGGGCAAGTGTGTTTCTAGTAAATGCAATAGTTGGTTAACTAAATAAATTTCAAAACTAAACATGGGTTTCCAACTTGTAAATATTACAAATATAATGGTATACATGGTCCTTAAAAAGCCAATTGAATTTATTTTTTTAAGTTTATTTATTTATTTTGAGAGAGAGAGAGAAAGACAGAGAGAAAGAGAGAGAGGGGAGGGGAGGACCAGAGAGAGAATCCCAAGCAGGCTCTGCACTGTCAGTGCAGAGCCCAACATGGGGCTAGATCACATGAACCCTGAAACTATAACCTGAGCTGAAATCGAGAGTCAAATACTTAACCAACTGAGCCACCCCCGTGCCCCTGAATTTAATTTTATATGAAGAAGAAAGCATTTTATTTATTTTTAGTCAAATGTTTCATTTTATTTAACTTTAGTTTTTTTATTACAGTATAGATAACAGTGTTATGCTAGTTTCAGGTGTACAATAGAGTGATTCAATGATTCTATACACTACCCAGTGGTCATTGTTAGTGTACTCTTAATCCCGTTCACCTGTTTCACCCATTCCCCCCACCTACCTCCCCTCTGGCAACCTCTAGTTTGTTCTCTATAGTGAAGAGTCTGTTTCTTGTTTGCCTCTTTTTTCTTTGTTCCTTTATTCTGTTTCTTAAATTCCACACATGAGTGAGATGTCATGGAATCAGTCTTTCCCTTATTCCACTTAGCAGTATACCCTTTAGCTCCATCCATGCTGTTGCAAATGGCAAGATTTCATTCTTTTCTGTGACTGGGTAATATTCCATTCCATTCCTATATATATATATATATATATATATATATATATTCCATTCCATTCCTATATATATATATATATATTCCACATTTTCTTTGTCCATTCATTCATCTATGGATGGATTGGATACTTGAGTTGCTTCCATATCTTGGCTATTGTAAATAATCCTGCAATAAACAGGGTGCATTTACCTTTTTGAATTAGTATTTTCATTTTCTTTGGGTAAATACCCAGTAGTGGAGTTACTGGATCATATGGTAATTCTATTTTTAATGTTTTGAGGAAACTTGACACTGTTTTCCACAGTGGCTTCACCAGTTTGCATTCCCACCAACAGTGCATGGGGGTTCTTTTATAAAGAAAGCATTTTAGGGATGCCTGGCTGGCTCAGTTGTGGAACATGCGACTCCTGATCTCAGGGTTGAAGGTTTGAGCCCCTCGTTGGATATAGAAATTATTTAAAATCTTAAGAAAAATGAGACAGCACTTTAAACTTTTAGAGTGCTTCGCTATCAAATACATTGAGTAGATGCAGAATGTGTAGAAGATGATATTAAGAGGCAAAGCACACTCATTCATGGTAATATCTTGCATCTACGTTATATGATTTGAACCTCACTTTTTTTCCAGGGGGGAAAAAACTTATATTTTAAAATATATATCCAGGACTCCTATCACAGTGACGGAAATGTCCATATTCTTTAAGGTACTAGAAATTCCTTTGAAAACAAGTTTCTTTAAGTAAAGGGTAATTAAGCCAGTCTTACCAATTATTTGAATCTTTTGTTTCAATCAGCATATGTCTAGCCAGACATCCAAAGTATGCTATGGAAGCAGAATTCAGGACAGGGGGATTCTGATGGAAAAGGGGAATAGAGAGGCCTCATGTTGTCTAAGAGTGCATGTGTACATGGTACCATCAGGACGCATGCATGTGCTAAGGGTTTTCAGAACTATTACTAAAGGAGAAGAGGAGATTCCAAGTAAAGGGACATCAGAAATCAGCTTTTATATTTTTTTCTTTTTTTTTTAATGTTTAATTATTTTTGAGAGAGAAAGAGAGACAGAGTGCAAGTAGGGCAGGGGCAGAGAGAGAAGGAGACACAGAATCCGAAGCAGGCTCCAGGCTCCCAGCTGCCAGCACAGAACCTGATGTGGGGCTTGAACTCACGAACCATGAGATCATGACCTGAGCCAAATTAAGACTTTATTTTTAAACAATCTCTACACCCAATGTGGGGCTAAAACTCGCAACCCTGAGATCAAGAGTTGCACATTCTACCAACTGAGCCAACCAGGCACCCCAAGTTTTTCTTCTCCCTTTTTTTTTCTTTTCTATTTTTTTTGAAGCAAATTTACCTTGGAAAAGCCCTGAAGATATAATCCTCAATCTCATGGTTAAAAGAGATCTTTTCTTTTCTTTCTTTTTTTTTTCTGAAAGAGATCTTAATAGCTCTTGGGCAGTGAGGTCCATAAGTTGGACCCCTGACTGGATCCTCTTTAATAAAAACAGCCTAAAGTAGAAATAAAAGATTTAATTTCTCAGGCCCCACTCTAGATTTAATGAATAAGAATATCCAAGGATTGGGCCCAGAAATCTGTCTAGTTTTTACTTTAATTTTGAAAATTTTCAACATATACAAAGGTAGAGAGGCAAGTATATAATGAGCCCCTCATGTACCCATCACCCAGATTTAACAGTGTTCAATTCACAATCACTCCTGTTTAATTTATACCCCCAATCACTCCCCTTCCCCCTACTCCAAATTACTTTGAAGTAAATCCCAAGCATCAAATCATTTTATCAGTACATATATTTCAGTGTGTGTCTCTAAGGTTAAGGACTCAAAAAAAAAAAAAAACAAACAAACACAATACAATTATGACAGCTACCAAGTTAAAAATAATTACTATGAAAAGAAAGTTATCCAGTCAGTTTTCAAAATTCCCACATTATTTCATGATTCTTTTTTTTTTTTTAACATTTATTTTTATCTTGGAGGAGACAGAGAGTGAGTGGGGGAGGGACAAAGAAAGAGGAAGACGTAGGATCTGAAGCAGGCTCCAGGCTCTGAGCTGTCAGCACAGAGCCTGACTTGGGGCTTAAGCTCACAAACTGCGAGATCATGACCTGAGCTGAAGTTGGACGTTTAACCGACTGAGCCACCCAGGTGCCCCTATTTCATGGTTCTTAAATAAACTTCTTAAAAAAACAAATAAGAATAAAATAAGACCCATACATTCAATGGGTTGGTATTTCTCTTGAGTTTCTTTTAATTTGCAGGTTTTTCCTCTTCTGCTCTTGTTTGATTCTCTTGTAATTTATTTCTTGAGGAAATCAGCTGCATGTCCTGTAGTGTTTTCCACACTCTAGATTTTGCTGATAGACTCTCCATGCTATCATTTAATCTATCCCACTGCTTCCAAATTTAGTTCCATTTGTGGTTAGACTAGGGGTTAGACTAGATTAGCTTTTGATTTTCTGGAAAGCATGTTTCACAGGTGATGTGCATTTTCATCAGGAGACACATGATTCCTGCTAGTCAGTCTCTATGATGTCATCTGCATAGATCCTAGGCATCACTAGGCATCACTGCATAGATCCACTAATTCATTAGAAGTAGTGCAATAACAATGTTGTGTCACTCTTTTTCTCATGCATTGACAATAAAATTCTAATAAGGAGAAATTTCTCTTTGATTACTCCAAAAGAGACAAGGCAAATGCTTGACAGGACTTATATTTTAAGAGCTCCTAGTGATTCTGACAGGCACTCTGGTTTAGGAATCACAGCCCAGCCACTGTCTCTCTAACACCTGGGTCGCTCTACAATGACTTCGTCTGATTAGCACCATGGTTGGGGAATTCACTACTACATAATGCAGCTCCCTCCACCTTTGGAGGTCTAAACTCTGAGAAGCTCTCCTCATATTAGGTCCCCAAATTCCCTCAGTTTCTTCCTTTTGGCTTATCTGGAAGCCTGAATTCAATCCATCTTCTCCATGTCAACCCTTCATTATCAAGAAACGGTTATTGTCTTCTCTCCAGACTGAACATCGTACTTGAGGAAATTGTGTGTGAACGCGCATGTCTTAAAGAAATCATTTTAAACAGCCCATGCCTTCTTCCATTTATCTCTTTCTCACAAATGTGCCACGCAGAAAATTCTTTACTTTTCAGGTTGTTTGCATGACAGATAAGAGCATATCTACCTGCACATATTTCTTTCCCCTTATTATTTTATAGATAACATTAAGAAATGCTTGGGAAAGGATCAAACTGTCTATTTTAAGTATAAAAACAATATTTACAACTGAACTTGAGTCATTTATGCATTACTATCTGAATTTCTCTAATCCCTGCTGGTGTTAAAAAATGAATTTGCACTGAGCATAAAACAAACAGTTCCTTTAATACAGTCTTTGCTGCACTAGCAGATGATAATCTCTTGGTCAAAAAAAATTCCTATGGTCCTTTCCCAGTGACAACACAAGAGATTTTCCCATTGAGAGGGAGAGTTGAAGAGATGTAGGCAGAGAGCTGAAGGCAGAGATGGGGGAGAGAGAGGGACATAGAGACATGGGGAAGGAGGAGAGAAGGAAAGAATTTGCAGAACTTATTATCCTGCTATATATACTGCTGGGTTAGGCAAAGGAAACACTGGATTCCCTTAGGGCAGTAACTCTATCTAACCAAGAATCTGGAGATCCTTGCAGTCAATCCTATAATGCAGGAGTGAAGATTGCCTCTTGTACTGTCTCTTGGTTCTTTGCCTTGAATTAAATATTTCATGTAAATATCTCCCTATCTTTTATATCATGGCATTCCTGTTTTACCAAACCTCTCTCCTTGAGTCATACTATCCATTCTTATGACATAAAACACCACCTAGGTGCTCACAGTTCTGGCTTCTACATATATCCAAATATATATTTAGTTTGTAAGAGAAAACCTAACCTGTCTTTTGATTGGTGCAGGGTCAAAGTACATGGATCTATCCCTACTTAGCAGCATACAATATTTCTGTTTGGCCAGAGATAATGGCAGGTCCGTCTTTGTCAAAAGCTTGTTGTGAGAAATTGCATGAATAGAGGTCATTTAGCAGAGGTCCTGGCAGTAAAAATTTTGCCAATCCTCCAATAGGCAATGAAATAACTGTGCTTTTCAATGACATTATCTTGTGCTTTTCAATGACATTATCTTGGCTTCAGATAGGTTGCTCTTGCTGAAGTACATTATGATGTTAGCCAACTTTCAGTACCGACAGGCCTCTAGCCACATCAAACTGGCATTTTATCTATTATGGAGGTTTTGTTCATCACTCTTTCCTTTTAGCAAACACCAACCAGGAGATATTTCTTATTCTTTGTATTTTAAAAAAGCAATGTTTTATCAAACAATTAATTGTTTTTATCTTATCGACACTATAATTTTGTAATTAGTCATTTCCTCCTCATTGCTTTGATAACTCAGAAGCTCAAAATCAAGTTTATGGTCATGAATAGCATCTAATCTGATCAAATCATATAGATTTCCTATGTTAATGTTATCATAAACATAATTATTTCCCTGCTAATTTTCTACTTTGTTCTGACTCTCTAATTTGTATATTCTATCCCCCTGTTTAATTTTCTAAGTTGTCTCAAGTATTTTGCAAAATAGTAAACACAGAAACACACATATGATATATAGTACTTGCAACAATGCATTATAGTAGTTTTCTTTTTTCAAAAATTTTTAATGTTTATTTATTTTTGAGAAAGAGAGAGACAGAGTGTGAGCAGGGGAGGGGAAGAGAAAGAGGGAGACACAGAATCTGAGGCAGGTTCCAGGCTCTGAGCTGTAAGCACAGAACCTGACACACGCTCGAACTCGTGAACTGAGATCATGACCTGAGCTGAAGCCGGATGCTTAACAGACTAAGCCACCCAGGAGCACCTTATTTAACCTTTAATAGGGTTTGGCCCTTAGAGAGAGCTCCAGACCTCTCTAACACTCTCCCCTTCCTCCAAATGCCTTAAGAAGTGTAGATATAAATGATTGAGTTATAGGACAGTTACTAACTCATGATCAGGATTGTTCTCTCTCTCTCTCATCCATCTTTGAGGAATCTTGTCCCTTTACTCCCACAAAATGGCAGTTGATAGTAGTGATTCTCTGATTCTAGGAATGTGATGTTGTTCTGTTCACAGAATTACTTGGTTCAGGTAGCCATGATCATTGGGAAAGGAGGAGAGATGGACTGAATGGAGCACTGGTTTGCTATTGCAACAGGCTCTTAATACTACAAACTTTCCTCCCCTTTCCCAGTGCAGGTACAGAAGTTCTTAGTGTGAAATAAGCTCTTCTCCATTGCTGTACAGTGGGAGCATGAACACATAGGAAGCTCTTGAGGCCTGAGTGTGTGCCAACAATTCAGAGAATGTGAAATTAGCTTGGAGTAGAAGAGGCTGTGTTTTCTCTACATTTATGTGCTCTCACTTTCCCTCACGTAGTACTTTCTAAATTTTTCAAGGGATAATTTTAGAAAAAAAAGTCGACAAAAATCAGGAAGTTGGCGTGTTTTGCCAAATAGCAGTATTATTTCTGAATGGCTAGAACCTAACTCTACTCCATAGATATACTAAACTTTTTAAGTGCCTATTTTGTCACACATAGAATTTTCCATTCAAGGAATTTTTATGACCTTTTATAAACCGTGACAAATCTGAATAGAAGATCATTTGGAATCATGTTTCTTTTAAGAATCTGAAAATATAGACACAGACTTCAGGATTTACACAAGTGAGGTGACATCACCATAGAAGGAATGAACTATGAGTGCACAGAGATGCAATTCTAGGTCCTCTGCCTGCCACAACAGCAGTAACATTTAAAAAAAATTTTTTTTAATTTGTTTTTTAAATTTACATCCAAGTTAGTTAGCATATAGTGCAACAATGATTTCAGGGGTAGATTCCTTAATTCCCCTTACCCATTTAGCCCATCTTTCCTCCTACAACCCCTCCAGTAGCCCTCTGTTTGTTCTCCATAATTAAGAGTCTCTTATGTTTTTGTCCCCCTCCCTGTTTTTATATTATTTTTGCTTTCCTTCCCTTATGTTCATCTGTTTTTTATCTTAAAGTCCTCATATGAGTGAAGTCATATGATATTTGTCATTCTCTGACTAATTTCACTTAGCATAATACCCTCTAGTTCCATCCACATAGTTGCAAATGGCAAGATTTCATTCTTTTTGATTGCCAAGTAATACTCCATTGTGCGTCTGTGCGTGTGTGTGTGTGTGTGTGTGTGTATACCACAACTGCTTTATCCATTCATCCATCGATGGACATTTGGGCTCTTTCCATACTTTAGCTATTGTTGATAGTGCTGCTATAAACATTGGGTTGCATGTGCCCCTTCGAAACAGCATACCTGTATCCCTTGGATAAATACCTAGTAGTGCAATTTTTGGGTCGTAGGGTAGTTCTATTTTTAATTTTTTGAGGAAACCCCATGCTGTTTTCCAAAGTAGCTTCACCAGTTTGCATTCCCACCAGCAGTGCAAAAGAGATCCTCTTTCTCCACATCCTCACCAACATCTGTCATTGCCTGAGTTGTTAATATTAGCCATTCTGACAGGCGTGAGGTCAGACGCCTGTCTGACCATCATTGTGGTTTTGATTTGTATTTTCCAGATGATGAGTGATGTTGAGCATTTTTTCATGTGTCGGTTGGCCATCTGGATGTCTTCTTTGGAGAAGTGTCTATTCATGTCTTTTGCCCATTTCTTCACTGGATTATTTAGTGTTGAGTTTGATAAGTTCTTTATAGATTTTAGATACTAACCCTTTATCTGATATGTCATTTGCAAATATCTTTTCCCATTCTGTCAGTTGCCTTTTAGTTTTGCTGATTGTTTCCTTCGCTGTGCAGAAGCTTTTTATTTTGATGAGGTCCCAGTAGTTCATTTTTGCTTTTGTTTCCCTTGCCTCCAGAGACGTGTTGAGTAAAAATTTGCTGCGGCCAAGGTCAAAGAGGTTTTTGCCTGCTTCCTCCTCTAGGATTTTGATGGCTTCCTATCTTACATTGAGGTCTTTCATCCATTTTGAGTTTATTTTTGTGTATGGTGTAAGAAAGTGATCCAGGTTCATGTTTCTGCATGTGGCTGTCCAGTTTTCCCAGCACCACTTGCTGAAGAGACTGTCTTCATTCCATTGAATATTCTTTCCTACTTTGTCAAAGATTAGTTGGCCATATGTTTGTGGATCCATTTCTGCAGTTCTCTATTCTGTTCCATTGATCTGAGTGTCTGTTCTTGTCCCAGTACCATATTATCTTGATGATTACAGCTTTGTAATACAGCTTGAAGTCCAGGATTGTGATGCCTCATGCTTTGGTTTTCTTTTTCAAGATTGCTTTGGCTATTTGGGATCTTGTAATGTTCCATATAAATTTTGGGATTTGTTCTAGTTCTGTGAAGAATGCTGTGTTATTTTGATAGGGATTGCATTGAATATGTAGATTGCTTTGGGTAGTATCGACATTTTAACAATATTTGTTCTTTCTATCCAGAAGCATGGAATATTTTTCCACTTTTTTGTGTCTTCTTCAATTTGTTTCATAAGCTTTCTATAGTTTTCAGTCTATAGATTTTTCACCTCTTTGGTTAGATTTATTCCTAGGTATTTTATGGGTTTTGGTGCAATTGTAAATGGGATCGATTCCTTGATTTCTCTTTTTGTTGCTTCATTGTTGGTGTATAGGAATGCAACCAACTTCTGTGCATTGATTTTATATTCTGCCACTTTGATGAATTCATGGATCAGTTCTAGCAGTTTTTTGGAGCAATCTTTTGGGTTTTCCATATAGAGTATCATGTCATCTGCAAAGAGTGAAAGTTTGATGTCCTCCTGGATGATTTGTATGCCTTTTATTTCTTCATGTTGTCTGATTGTTGAGGCTAAGACTTCCAATACTATGTTGAATAACAGTGGTGAGAGTGGACATCCCTGTCTTGTTCCAGATGTTAGGAGGAAAGCTATCAGTTTTTCCCCACTGAGGATGAAGAAAGGTCTCAGATCCACAACCTAACCTTACACCTTGAAGAGCTGGAAAAAGAAAGCAAATAAAACCACAAACCAGCAGAATACAGGAAATAATAAAGATTAGAGCAGAAATCAATGGTATCAAAACCAAAAAAACAGTAGAACATATCAATGAAACCAGAAGCTTGTTCTTTGAAAGAATTAACAAAATTGATAAACCACTAGCCAGTTTGATCAAAAAGAAAAAGGAAAGGACCCAAATAAATAAAACCAAGAATAAAAGAGGAGAGATCACAACCAACAAAGTAGAAATAAAAACAATAATAAGAGAATATTATGAGCAATTATATGCCATTAAAATAGGCAATCTGGAAGAAATGGACAAATTCCTAGACACATATAAACTATCAAAACTGAAACAGGAAGAATAGAAATTTTTAACAGACTTAAAACCAGTAAAGAAGTCAAATTCATAATAAAAATCTCCCCCAAAATAGGGGTGCCTGGGTTAAGCATCCAACTTCAGCTCAGGTCATGATCTCACACTCCGTGAGTTTTAGCTCCATGTCAGGCTCTGTGCTGACAGCATACCTGGAGCCTGCTTTGGATTCTGTGTCTCCCTCTCTCTCTGCCCCTCCCCTGCTTATGCTCTGTCTCTGTCTCAAAAATAAACAAAAACATTAAAAAAAATCTCCCCAAAAACAAGAGTCCAGGGCTAGATCCCTTTCAAGGAGAATTCTACCAAACATTTAAGGAAGAATTAACACCTATTCTCTTGAAACTGTTCCAAAAAATAGAAATGGAAGGAAAACTTCCAAAGTCTTTCTATGAAGCCAGCATTACCCTGATTCCAAGACCAGACAAAGACCCCACTAAAAATGAGAACTATAGACCAATTTCCCTGATGAACATGGATGTGAAAATCCTCAACAAGGTGTCAGCCAACCGGATCCAACAATACATTTAAAAAATTGTTCACCACGATCAAGTGGGATTTATACCTGGGATGCAGGACTGGTTCAATACCCACAAAACAATCAATGTGATTCATCACATCAATAAAAGAAAGGACAAGAACCACATGATCCTCTCAATAGATACAGAGAAGGCATTTGACAAAATACAGCATTCTTTCTTGATAAAAACCCTTAAGACAGTAGGGATAGAAGGATTATACCTCAAGATCATAAAAGCCATATTTGAAAGTCCCATCACTAAAAATTTTTAAATGATGACTGGCCTCGTCCAGACTGGAATTTCCACCAGGACACTTTTTGAAACATTGGAAGGCCATCAAGCACAACTTGTGTAAAAGGGATCTAAGCAAAGTGTGGTTCAGAGTTAAAACTGCTCACTTCCCTGCAGGGCCAATTACTGAGTCTCCGGGTAGTGTAGGAACAGAGCAAGTCCTTGGGCAGAAGCAGTGGAGTGCATTTTTTTTTTCCATGCAAAATGATAGACTCTGGATTCTGGTGAAAAATTAGAATCTGGGCAGTAAATGGCACTTGGACAAAAGATACTTTTCTAATAATTTAGATGATGAAATTTCCCTTTTACTCTCTTTTATTGAGGAGCAAATATACGGATAACGTTTTTCTGTCTTCAAGAGCATTCTCCTCGTCTATCCTGAGATCCTTTTTGATAGACTTAATATACATTTTCCTGGATGGCGCAGTACTATATGCGTCCAAGCCACAGAAAACAAATCATTTTGAGGACCCCAAGTTCTTAACCCAAGGGACTCCCTCCCCCGGCACCCAGACCCCCAAACACACATCCCAAGTGGAGTCTACACTCAGGGCCAGGGAAAGCAAGGACAATACCTCATGTGTGACTTCACATCCAGCAACTCCAGGGCAGTAACCCGTGGCTCCCCAGCCAGGTTTTGCAAGATCTTCAGCCTTGGCCCACAGTGCTTGTAAAATTCGGTACAAATATTCAGCAGGGACTCCCGAGGTCTTCTAAACTCCTCCCGAGCAATTCGTTCATCCAGTTCCTCCCTGGGAAGGCCTTGCCCTTCCTCAAGTAAGTGAAGGTTTTCCCTGGGGAATTATAAAAAGTTACCTGGGGGTCTGAAAAGGTATATGTGTGGCAACACTGAGAGAAGGGTATCACACTGAAGCAAAATCTAAGATTCCTTATATTATGTTCATACACATTAATGAAGCAGTAGGCCAGGGCCTAGGAGAACCTCATCTGAAGGGTAAAGAATGTTTATCAACCTGGAAGAGATTGCCATCTCCGAATGCAGTAGCTTTACCTGAGCCACTTTGTGAGGATTTACCCAGAGATAGTATGTCATGCATTAATTAAATGAAATCTAATGGAACCATAACCCAGCTCAAAAGGCAATCATCACAAGATGTCAGAATTAGTATGAAATCAGGGCTTGTCTTTCTGTACCTGATAAAGTGCAGTTTGGCTCCTTGTTCCTGGTACCTGGAGATCAGAAAAACAGTCTGCTTTACTATGGGCAAGAACAGGGTTCTGGTGGGGCTTCTTAAGGACTATTTCTCATGAAAAGCCCCTGAAGCTACACATCTTAAAAAATGTATTTTTTTTGAGAAAGAGAGAGAGCAAGTGGGGGAGGGGCAGAGGGAGGGAGAGAGAGAATCCCAAGCAGGCGCTGAGCAGAGAGCCCCATGCAGGGTTCAATCTCACAAACACATGAGATCATGACTTCAGCTGGAATCAATGTGGTTTATACATACAATGGAATACCACTGGGCAATGAGAAAGAATGAAATCCTACCATTTGCAGCAACGTGGATGGAACTAGAAGGTATTATGCTGAGTGAAATAAGTTAGTCAGAGAAAGACAGATAACATATGATTTTACTCATATGTGGATCTTGAGAAGATCCATGAGGGAAGGGAAGGGAAAAAATAGCTACAAACAGAGAGGGAAGGAGGCAAACCACAAGAGAATCTTAAATACAGAGAACAAACTGAGGGTGGACGGGAGGGTGGGGGAAGAGGGGAAAATGGGTGATGGGCATCGAGGAGGGCACTTGTTGGGATGAACACTGGGTGTTGTTTGTAAGCGATGAACCACGAGAATCTACCCCAAAAACCAAGAGCACACTTTACGCACTGTATTTTAGCCAATTTGACAATAAATTATATTTAAAAAATTATAGAAAAGAAAATAAAAGCCAAAAAAAATGAGTTGGATGCTTAACCAACTCAGGCACCCCAAAGCTACACATTTTGATAAGTTCACAAATGCACATATACTAATCCTAAACTACAAAATCTTTATCTTTCATTTGGCTACCACACATGCAATTATAGCTGCTATGAAAGCTGTCCCATTGGCATATAATTTGTAGAAAGATAAACATATACGAAGTCACGGAATCCAGCCAAATGAGGGGACTTTTGAACATTTTTGAAAGTAACGTGAATCTAAGTTACAGTTTAACGTGATGTATTTTGTTTCCAGTGATCAGAAGAAGAAATATGGCTGACTTCTTTTTAGTTCTGGAGACTTATTGCTTTATGATTGATTAATAATAGGACTTTAGAAGCACTCTTTTCCCATGTACCCTTCATCTGGTAGTTAAACCTAGCTCTTGAATGTCACTTAACAATATATGTATTTTTTCTTTTCTTTTTCTTTTAATTTTTTAATGTTTATTTATTTTTGAGAGAAGAGACATGGCACAAGTGGGGGAGGGGCAGAGAGAGAGAGACACACACAATCTGAAGCAGGCTCCAGGCTCTGAGCTGTCAGCACAGAGCCCGACACGGGGCTCGAACTCATGAGCCATGAGATCATGACCTGAGCTGAAGTTGGATGCTCAGACGACTGAGCCACCCAGGTGCCCCTATTTATTTTTTCTTACTATAGGAAATTGAGGCATGAGTTAACCATCACTCGAGTAATTTACAGTTGGGTTCGGTATTTATTAATTTTTTATTATTTAAAAAAAATTTTAAACATTTATTTTTGAGAGACAGAGAGAGACAGTACATGAACAGGGAAGGGAGAGAGAGAAAGGGAGATACAGAATCTGAAGCAGGCTCCAGGCTCTGAGCTGTCAGCAGAGTCCAACTCAGGGCTCAAACCCACAAACCACGAGATGATGACCTAAGCCGAAGCTGGATGCTTAACCGACTATATCACCCGGGCGCCCCTGTTTTATTTTATTTTATTTTATTTTATTTTATTTTATTTTATTTTGTTTGTTTATTTATTTATTTATTCCCTGATGAACAGGGAATTAACTTTACCTAAGGAATAATACATACTTAAAACTGTGTTTCAGAGGGAAAATTACTTAGCTTCTCCTTAAGATCTCCCTACTAACTAGCTACTCCATAGTGGGAGATGAGAACTTTTTCTCTAACCGATTTGGGGCTTGCCCTATCTTAAATTTTCCTTGGGGGAAGAAGCTAATTAAACCTGTGCGTGTGTATATGTGTGTTAGAGTGTTTAGAGGTTAACACAGAATGAACAGCTTAAGTATTAACTAGTCTAGCCAGTGTCTGAGTTACACCAAAACAGGGAGGTAGATTAAGTCAATGACCATGAAAGCATCATTTAAGGACCTAATGCAAAATTTGGATGAAATGTACATGGAAAATCTGTCCAGATGAAAGAAAGTTGACCCTGTATAACTGCCCCGGGAATGAGAAACCACCCCCTGATTATTATTGTTTCATTTGGCTTTTTCTTGGAGGCAAATGAAACAACACTGGAATAGTTCAAAGACCACCCAGGAGGCACAGAACATCTTTCACGTTCATGCAAACAAAACGCCACAAATGTCAGTTGATGAAGGTGGCTTGGATTTCTCTTCGATGCTTTCAAAAGAAGCCTTGTAACTCTAAACTCTCACCTTATTTCCTTTTCCTTGGAGAGTTTCACACTCATTATTGACTATTTTCAAGATTCCTTTCATTCCCAACAGCTGAGACTCAGGTTGTATGAAACGGAGGGGCCATAGATGAATAAGGCGAGTGAATTACCTGGTGTTCACCCCGGACGACATGGTGTGATTGGCTGTGGTGGTTCCTTTATGACCTTGGTCACACCTGCTCATCTGTGGGGCTGTCATGGGCCTGCAACAGGGACAGTAATGGCCACAACAAAACAACAGCAAGAGAAGTAGAAACATTTACAAAGTCCTCAAGTTATGGAAACTCACTTAAGTTTTAAATCACTTGCAGAGTCTTCAAAAGAGACTGTCTAGTTGGGCTTTTCTGTCACACTCTTGCTGTCTCTGTTCTGAGAGTCACTTTAAAGGGAACATTGGTTCCCAGGGGTGTATTAACATACCATGATTTAAGTTCTTCTACTTCTTGGTTTTGAGTAATAAACTATGACACTTCAAACCAGACATTTATGAACTCAGACTTCTAAGTCTGTAGGATTCAGTGAGAGTTAAGAGCTCATTTTTCAATTTGACAGGTATGAGGAAGTTAATGATTTTAGACAATACGTAAATGGTAAAGGCGTATACACCATTTTGGCTACCCATGTTGTAATCAATATAACCACCTTATTTTTTCTGAAAAACAATCAAAGAATGAAAGAATCCTTCTAGTCAAAATTATACCTAAGACTACCCAAAGAAGTGAGTAAATTAGTATCTGTTATAAGTAGGTAATTTAGACACTCAGAAGTAGATTTGAATCATCTCATTTTATACCTGCAGGGTTTCCTTTAAATACTAGGTAATCTTTGCCTCTGTATCAGCATCTGAGACATGGAAAGGATGATGCAGCTTTTCAAAGCTTGCACGAATTCTTTAAGGCTTGCTTTCATAATGTTCATTTTCTGTATGCTGGGTGTGGCTGGAAAGTAAGCTTTTAACAGTCACACTAGACTTTGTCTTCCTGTGCCATTGTTGTGGTAGGCAGAATTTAAAGATGGCCCCGAGACCTATACTCCTCCTGGTGTTACCTCAGTGATTACAATATATTATATTGCAAAAGGGAAATTATCTGGGTAGGCCTAATCTTATGGCACCAGCCCTTAAAAAGCAGAGTTTTCCCTTGTTAGGAACAGATAGACTTGAAGCATGAGAAGAGCTCAGGGCACCATTGCTGACTGGAAGATAGAAGGAGCCATGTGAGAAGGAAGGCAGGTACCTTCTGAGTGGCCCCTGGCTGACAAAAAGGAAAGAGGACCTCACACCTAAAACTGCATGGTGTTGGATTCTGCCCAAAACCTAAACAAGCTTAGATAAGGAGTTTCCCCCAGAACTTTCCGATAAGAGCCCAGCGTGATTGCTATCTTGATTTTGGCTTTGTGAGACCCTGAGCAGAGAAACCAGCTAAGCCTGTCCAGACTTCTGGCCTATGGAAATATGAGATAATGAATGTTTTGTTTTATGCCCCTAAATTCGTGGTAACATATTAGATAACACTAGAAAATTAACATTAATACCATTATAATATACTTACTTGTGTGTTACTCCCTTTATAACTATTAATTATTTTTCATGAGTAAGGAAATTAGGAGCGTGGAAGTGAAATGGGGTTCTTCTTATCTTCTTTTTGTATAAACAGCAAAGCTGATTTTATTGTGAATAATCGCAGCTGACGGAGAAGGCTAGTTCTCCTCTCCACCAAAAGAATATTAAATACGCTGGAATATTTTGAACCACAGAATTTTATTTTATTACTTTTTTATTTTTTAAAGTTTAATTATTTATCTTAGAGAGAGAGACAGAGAGAGAAAGAGATAGCATGAGTGGGGGAGGAGCAGAGGGAGAGAGAGAGAGAAAGAGAAAGGGAGAGAGAGAGAGGATCCCAAGCAGGCTCTGCTGACAGTGCAGGGCCTGACATGGAGCTCAATCCAACTACTATAAGATCATGACCTGAGCTGAAACCAAGAGTCAGATGCTCAAATGACAGAACCACCCCAGGGCCCCTGGAGCCACAGAATTTTAAATGCCAATGCTCCATCCATAACTCTTGGTAGAATTTTGGGTAAGTCAATTTTGGATAAGTTAATTGACCTATTAACTTCTCTCCTATAGAAAGGAGGGAAGCACCAATATTGCACAATATGAGGAGAAATAAAAGTGGCATTTGAAAAAACGGATTGCTCTTCTCTCCTCTAATTGCAGGAGGGGGCTCGTGATGTAACCAGATAGGTGCAGAAGGAAGAATGTAAGTCTGATAGTTCTCCTTAGGATGTTCTTCCTCCTAGGACTTTCATGAAACGATCATCAAAGCACTGGGACTGCGTCCCATTGGAAGAGGCAGTTTGGCACGGAGCCCCGTTCCACTGCTTCCCATCTTGTCTGCCAGGTGCACATGGGCTCTTCAGCACTGGCAGTCTACCAAAGGCTTTTGGGCTACACTCTGCTTGCCTAGGTTGGCAATGCAGCTCGTGATTAGAAGCTAAACATATATTGACTTAATGAATCACAATCTCCCTCCCTCTCTCACTTGCTCGTGCATGTTAGAAAAGTCCTTCCTGGACTGAGGGATTTCAGCTAGGCTTTTCATCAACAGGGCAAGATGGGGCTGAGGAAGTTGGTGCCTCTTGGTGGGAGTAAATCACGGACAGAATTTAGGCTAAGGATGTGGCCAAATGATGGAGGGGCAAAGACACCGACGTAGGAAGAAGGCTTCCCCACCTCCACTCTAGGGAACAATATCTCTTTCTGGCTAATTGTATGTGGGAACAGACAAAGAAAGCCATTCATCTGCAGAACTTCCTATCTCCACCACTTCCAGTTCTCACTCTGTCTGCCCCCATCCCTTCCATCCCCACCCAGCTTCTCAATGCCATCTGCTTCTGCACCCAAGACTCATGCGACAGGACTAACTTCTTCGTCCTTTATTTAGGGTTGAACTCTGGTGTCAATGTACCTTTCCATTCCCAAATCCCTCAGCCTGTTATCCCAGCACCACTGAGCCCTGCCTCACAGAGAACCTGTTATTTCTAGGAGGAGAATAAAATTCTGTTGTTTATGTTTGTTTTATGGTGTCTGAAATGACAGGACAAAAACCACAGCTCTTTACAAACAGTAAAATAATAAAAGAAGGCTTCGTTGCACTTGCAGACATTTCATGTCTCATAAAATAATATAAAAGCTAATAAAAATACATATCACATTTTCATCTTCACTATATTGGCCCTTTTACAAAAAGATCTGTTCACTACTGGGTTAAAACTGCCACAGAAGTTCAGCAAGCTCCATGCAAATATGTTCATGGTATTATTACTATTACTATTATTATTATTATTGTTATTATTTTTTTATTTTTTTAATGTTTATTTATTTTTGAGAGAGAGAGAGACAGAGACAGAGCGTGAGAGGGGGAGAGGCAGAGAGAGAGGGAGACACAGAATCTAAAGCAGGATCCAGGCTCTGGAGCACAGAGCCTGACGTGGGGCTCAAACCCACGCACGAACCACGTGATCATGACCTGAGTCGGAGTCAAACGCTTAACTGACTGAGCCACCCAGGCGCCCCTAGTATTATTATTATTAATTATTCAGAGTAGCACTATTTATCCAAACAATTTAGGGAATGTTTGCAGTTTTAAGCCACATAAGGCTGAATTTGGGCAAGCGTCTATCAATAAAGATAGGGTTATTAGAGATTTTTAGTCACCGCATGTTTTTCTTCATCTTTTTGGTAGATATCCACATTGTAAGGTCATGGACATCTCTGCGACGGGTTACCTGGTGAGGACCTCTACACTGTACAAGAGGGCCTGCAAGGATGTCGCGAGAGCAGCCGTGGCCGCGATCTCTTCTCGGGCAGCAGGCACTGTCTCCACTTGTGACGTCTGCCTCTTTAGCTTTTGTAGGTAACAGGGGACCAGAGCTTCCAAGACCATCAGCATCTGGAGACTTTAATCAACAGAAAGGCAGCCAAGTCACATGTTACATTCTACTGTTATTGGCTGTGTCATATTTAGGAACGTGGAGGAATGAAAAGCCTCAAGAGTGATGACTGATTCTAGGTGCCCTTCCCACCCCACCCAAGTCAAGAGTAAGTAGAGCAGCTGGAAGTTTGACCAACATTAATTAATTAATTAATTAATTGAGCATCTAGTAAAAGGTGATGAAAGTCTGCTTGCCTTTAGGGAGAATATGACCTAGTGGGGAGGGGAAAAATAGCATTAAACAACTCATTGAAAGAACAATAGAATAATTGGTGGAGCTATGCACCCTATTTAGAGAAACAGGCATCACAATGATCAATAAAGCTTCCACCCAGGGATTTGCTGAGAGTGATTTTTTTACCTGAAACAAATTTTACCCAAGATAAAGCCCTTCCCTGGGAGGCTGGCTTCTTAAAGTTTAAGCAGTTTTCGAGAAAGAGTCTGTGGAAATAGCCACTGTGATGCAGGTCTGAAAATAGCTGCTTACTAGAGTGAATAATAAAAAATCTCAAATGTATTTCGCTAATAAGAAACCCATGTTAAACATTAAGTACATAGAAACATTGAAGGTAAAAGTAAGAACAAACACCAATCAAACTTATTATAAAGCTGTAATAGCTAAGACGGTGTAATATTGGTACGAGTGATGAGGGATGGAAGCAAAAAATGTTCACCTTTAGTCCGGAAGGCTGACCTATAGCCTGCATAGTTCCGTTAAGGATCAAATACACGGTGGTCGCTACAGTCTTAAAGGGTTTCATGACTGCCTGTGTGCTTCATCAACAGTTAGTGTTGAACTAAATGGTAAGCACCAGAGAAATCTTGCAAAAGTAGTTTTATGAGAAGTTCGAAGAAGACATTTATGATCTAATACTCCCTGCATGTCCCTTCCCCCCTGAGCACTAAGCCTATAACAACCACCTGCATACAGCAAAAAGCACAGCTTTCTGCCCACAGGTCCTGGCCCTGTGCTACTTAAATAAACCCACTAATTTGCACCATACAATGTCTCAAGAATTCTTTCTTGGAATAAAACAAAAAAAATTTTTTTTTTTGTTGGCCATTGTGCTCCATGGCCCCACAACACAGGAAAGACAAATAGACATATGGACCAGAATAATGCGTCTGAAACAAATCCACAAATACTTGATTTATAACAAGGATGACATTGCAATGCAATGGAAATGCTAGTCTTTTCCATAAATGGAGCTTGATCTATTGTCTATTAGTATTTATATGGAAAAAAGAAATCTTGACCCTTACTTTACACCATACCCTACATTAATTTCAGATGGATTATCAATCTGAATATGAAGATAAAACAAATAAGGCATCTGGCAGATAATATAAAGGGACATATTCATAATCTTGAGTTAGCCAAGATTTCTTCAGAGGATACAGAAAGCCCTAAGCAATAAGGAAAAGAGTGGTACGTTGGACAACATTAAAATGAAGAGCTCTGTTCATTGAAAGATGATGTTAGGTAAGTAAAACTATAAGTCAAAGAGTAAGAGATGTGATTTGAAATACACATAACCAGTGGTATGCTGGAGTAGGCATGTACCAGGTCAAGGAAGCCTACATATGCTTCTGTTTCCAACCCCAAGGTCAATGTCATGCTGCCATCTTGTACTCAGCAATTGCTACATGTTGGCAAACTAGCAATGCTATGTGTCAGGGACTCTCTTCCCCCAGGGAACTGGTTGTTAAATGTTTACCAGCACATCAGTCCATATAAGCTAAAAAGTACTCACATCAGACTCTTTAGACAAATTCTACATATCAAATTAAAAAATACTGATAATCTCATTTAAAAATGGGTAGAAGACTTCAAGAGGTACTTTGCAAAAGTAGATATCCAAATTCCAATAA
The DNA here is from genome assembly GCF_023721935.1 of Panthera uncia. NCBI lineage: Eukaryota > Metazoa > Chordata > Mammalia > Carnivora > Felidae > Panthera > Panthera uncia. The sequence continues at coordinate 26,684,186 of NW_026057584.1, forward strand.
ACATCTGGAAAACTTCCAAACCTTTCAGTTTGCAAGAAGGAAATAGAAATTAAAACCACAATGAGATCTCACTACAACCCAACAAAATGGCTAAAATGAAGACTGAGTATCAAGTGCTAATGAGGCACGAGAGTACTAGAACGTTTATACACCACTGGTGGGAATGGAAATTGATACAACCACTTTGGAAAACTGGTAGTATCTCCTAAAGCAAAACATACACATATTCTATGACCTAGCATAGCATTTCTACCTACAGAAATACAGATATGTGTGCTCACAAAGACACACGCAAAAATGTTCACTGCAGCACTATTTGTAATAGCTTCAAATTAGATATCACACAAATGTCGGTCAATAAGAAATCAATTGTGGCGTAGACACTAAATGAAATATTACCAACGAATGAAGAACAAACTATGGTTATACACAATTATATCGGTAAATCTCATGAAACAGTAGTGAATAACAAAAGTCGGGCATTAAAAAGTACTTATCATATTTCATTGGAATAGGGTTCAGAAATAGGCAAAGATGATTTGTGGTATAGGATAGTGAGCATAAGATGTTCAACCGATTGAGCCACCCAGGCGCCCGTGGCCTTTTAATATTAGAGAATATTTATGCATTTTATTATTGCAGTGTCTTGATGTTATCACTTCATCTCACTGCAGAGCCTCTGATACACCCTGTTAACAAAGTACTCAGACACACTTGGAATGGAAAATAGAAATAGGGGGTATTTTTACACCCAGGAATACAGTGGACTTGGAGTTAATGTAGGGTTTCAATCCTTTCTCAAGGCTTTCATGGAGCTGTGATATTATAGGAGAAGCCCAAGGAAACTGGGAGTGAGTGAGGGCTACAGCCACACTTCTAGTTGACCACAGGCATAATGTTTAATCCGCATTGATTAACACAAAAAAAGCTGGGAATCTTAGGAGGGGGATGTTTCTTATTCATTCTTCATGTAGAAAGAGTTCAATTAGTATGAATCCTGTTTCCTTTTTGCCCCTTTACTCATCCTGTTCTAGGGCACAGGGATAAACCAATCTAAGGGGTAAATTGATAAAGATACACTGTCAAAATCAACCCAGTTCTTTCCTTCTTTCTCGAAGAGTTGCCAACATAGTAGGACTTCTTTCCTCCATACTGTGAGTTTTTAGGGTGGTCCTGTGTCAAGCTTAATCCTTATACCCAAAATATGATAGCAAATAACATGGGACTTTGTTTATGAGTTAGGTATTACAAGAAAAGATCAAAGTAGCTTGAGAAGTTGAGGGACAGATTACCTAATATCAATATCACTGGGGAGGAGGGCCAGAGGTTTGATTAAGCCAGCATCAAGGAATATTTAAAGGAATGTAACTCTATTATTTTTAAATATCTATACTACATAACGGGGCTATCCATGATTCATTTGAATTCCTGTCTCTGTCTTTAAAACACCTATTTTAATAGCAAGATGGGACTGGCTTTCATTTCACATATTAGTACATAAACAAGACCAGAGCCAACATCCAGGAATTGGGATGACATTTTCCATGTGAATCCTTTGGATTCCTTACACTTGGCAAAATGACAGGCAAGATTTATATTCTTGTTCGTTGTATGACAGGAGTTCTTACCGCTCCTTGAAAAGCATCTTCTTTAATAGTTTAAATGTCTGCTCTGGAATTCTGTTTGCTATTAACATATATCACGTATCGGGGCAAAATTTTCTAAATGAGACTAAACATTTTAGCTGCTGCACAAATTCCAAATTTTAGGCAATTTTAAATTAATGAGGATTTACTATATTTTCCAAAGCCTGTGCAATGACAAGTTTCCTAAATTTAGTTTTTGAAAACATACATTACAGAATATTAGAGGATGATATGAACAAGCATAACTTTCGTATTCATTCAATTTTATTTCCTTTGCCATGTTTACTTATCCCAAGGCACAGAACAAAGGGCTGCAATTACCTTCGGAATGACTCAGGAGCATATGCCACCACAGTAACACACAGCTTAATGGCCTCACTTATAGAGAAGGTCAGGTCTTCATTTCCATAGCAGAAATCTGAGGGGACAGAAGGTTAAGGCACAAAATCAAAGTGCATTTTGCCAGGGATAAAGAAGAGATTCCCACTCTCAACATTCCAGTTATATTTTGTAACCATTTCTTCGCCAGACTTTAATCCTAAACCGTGAACATTATTAATTTCTTCATCTAAAAGGACTGAAAACTCTGTTTCCTACTTTTGAATAATCAGATGATAAATAAAAGTGCCTTTTGGGGGGCAGTTTTTTAAAAAAACAATCTTACCTATTAGAAGCTATCAAGGGCATGTAGATGTGTAAGGTAAGACAGGAGACTTTCTCTTTGATTTACCTCTAGTTCTATACATTCCTTGATAATAAAGACCATTTTAGAGAGTTGCTCACCTAGAATTGCCTGGAAAACCTAATTTCCTGGAAACAGCAGAACTACAGAAGGGCAGTATGAGGTATCAGTTTAATACAATTTTCATGGTAGAGAATTCCTTACTCTTTAGGATTTTCAAGAAATTTAGGAAAAAAAGGAGAAAGGAAATGTACTCATTCAATTTATACCACTTTTCCATTTATTTTTGCTGTTTTGATTTAGGTTAAAATATTCAATATGGAATTATTAAAAAAAATTACAAAGAGACAAAGAAGATCAGGGTAAATTCTGTTTTTACCTAACGACTTAAGAGGCTTCTCAGCTTTGACCAGCTCTAAGATGTCTAATATGTCAGTGGTCTCGCCCTCCAGGGACTGCAGCAGGTCGAACAGGCACTGAGCTGACACACCTTTGCTGGGCCCATTATTGGCCACATCCTGAATAAAGAAAGGCAATTTTAATTTCTTGATTCCCACCTCAGCACTAACATGGTGTGATCAGGAATTCAAATTTCAATAACATTATCACTGATAGTAATTACATTGATCTGGTATTTAGCTCACACAATCCTGCATCCAAAAATGCTACCATATGATTTTGGAGTAGAATCCCTGACTTTCAAGGACTCTATTAAATGTTAATCTGGTACAAAAGAGATATTTGTGGAAACTCCTAAAAATAGAGCAGTATGTAAACTTCCAGAATCACTCATGTAAATGTTTCCTCTGGTCTGTGTTGGAAGGACTCTGCATTCCCAAAGGAACTTTCCATAACATATTAGTTGAACACTTCAAATACGTTTGGGGAAACAGATGCTAATTTTCACAACTCTGGGCATTTTACAGGTCTTGTTTGATAATATAATTCCAAAATGGAGATATCAGCCATCTCAAATCTATTTAAAATGGTTTTGATTCATCCATTAAAACAACAAATCCCTATTAAATTATTACTATGTGCCATGCACAATTCTGTATACCAAGGTTATAACAAAACCAAACCAAAAAAGACATACAAGCAAAACAACTAAAACAAACCAAAAGCAAACAGAAAAACAGGTGAAGGTCTTGCTTTAGCGGAGCTTAAATTCTATTTTGGGGTATGGTAGAGAAATGTAGTAGTGAAACAAATACATGTATGATATGCAATACAGCATAAGTGTTCTGAAGAAAAAGAAAAATAAAGCAGGGTAAGTACTAGACAGTGATAGGAATGAGAATCAGGAACTCTTCCTTTTGCCACATTCTATTTTCTATCTTTTTATTAATTAAGTATAAAACTGGAGAGTTGGTCTATTTATATCTTACAGGCTGAGACGAGTGTTGAAGAAAAATGAAGAGAAATAATATGTGATATTCCTATCACATTGGTTGAAGAAAGAGAGCTGAGACACTGATTATACAAATGGACAATATAAATGAGTAGCCCATATTTAAAAATAGAACACTGATCAAGAACCTGTAGTAACCTACTCAGGAAACCAACCCACTGTCCACAGTAACTAGCCAGGGAAGCTAGCCTGCTACAAGTCAGGTTACTAGGAAGTCAGCCTACTAGCTCTAGTGGAAACCAAACAATAACCCCTTTAACCATTGGCTCCCCAAAAGGCCAGGACTTGATTAAAATTGACAGCTTCCCTAATCCTTGTCCCTTCTTCCAACTAGACCAGTCAGAGAAAGCCAAATATGTACCCCTAACCAATTGCATAGGATGTGGCCCCCACCCCCTGCCTTCTAGTTAGCCTGCTTACAGCTCCCCCACACCCATGGCCTCCAGTCAGGGCATATCTGAAGTCTTCCCTTTTCTCCACCATAAAATCTCTTACTCCTCTGTCTGCTTTTGAGTCTTTGCCAAGACACAAGTCACAGTGGCTAACTCCATTGCTGTAGCAAATTCTGAATAAAGAGCCTTTGCTTTTTTTCATTTGGTCTGCATTTATTTCCAGAGAGCCACTTACCGGAAACTCCAGGAGAGGGGCCACACTAGCAAACAGCTGGAGCACAAATGGCTTCCGGTGTAGAATGTAGAACTGGTGGCAGGCAAATTCGATGGCTTGACGCAGCTGGGGATTGCTCTCATAGTCAGAGTATACCTGTGGGAAAAATGGCATATATTCAGAAAATGCCTTAACAGCATATCAGAGTTGTGTTGACTTTTAAAACTCATAGCCACGGAATGCGTGGAGGAAAATGGCTAAATTTAATAAACTGGTTGATGGGAGTAAAACAGTATAATCTCTCTTCAGAGAAATTTGGTAATACACATGAATACACTTTTTCCCAGAGAGTTTGTGACCAGGAATTTATTTCAAGAAAGGAACTGGGAAAACGCACAAAGATGGATATACAAGAATTCCTGCTGCAAATTTGCATATAATAGTGGAAAATTGGAAACTGCTTAAATTATTCATAAATTGGGATAGATTAAATACATTATAGTATATGCATGTAACAGAATATTATGCAATTATTTAGAAAGATGCTATAGCACAAAATGTAGCTATGTGAAAAAATGTCCATGATATTTTTAGTGTTATGTGAGAAAAGTAGGTAACAAACTTGAATATATGGTATGATCCATATGTTTTCTTTTTTTAAAAAAAAAGTAGGATAGAGTGCCAAGATTTTCAAGAAGTATAAACAATGGTTATCTAGGAAGGAGGATTATAAGTGATCTTTATTTTCTTCTTTAAACTTTATTTTCTGAATGTTATAATGAGCATTTGCTTTTGGTAATCAGTAAGAAAAGTTTTAGAAATAGAGAAAATTCCAACTATTTAAAAATAGGAGAGGCCTGATACTAAAGAAAACTTCTTGCCCCTATAGGTTGAACAAATTCTACTTTGCACAAGCATGTATTACTTTTATAATTTTTATTGAAATTTCCATAGTAGAGAATTAGGGTGAGCCCCTAGGGTTTGTTTGAACTTCATCCAGTACTCCTAAACCTAGCCAGATACACATTAGACAGGAGTACATGGAAACAATTTCTGCTGAATTCACCTCCTCCAATCTCAGCATAGTAAGTTTAATAGCAACAGAAATCTCTATTCAGATAGAGATCAGAGAATCTCTCAGGAGAAACATCAGCTGAATACTTGCTGTACATTTGAATAAAAAGAGCGGTGATTCCCAAATTTCTAGGGCATTAGAACCACCTGGAGGTCTTGTAAAAACCCAGGTTAATGGGTCCTGACTCCACCGTTTCTGATTAAATAGAGGGTGGGACCCAAGAATTCGTCTAACACATTCCCAGGTGATGTTGTTGCTGCTGGTCTAGAGACCACACTTTGAGAAGCACTCACAGAGTGGCTAGAAGAAATGGGAAAGCAAATCCCAGGTCTGGGAGATCTGAGGATAGAATGGATATCTTAGGATATTGTGACCTTTTGGAAATTTCTGGGGAGATTTCATTTGGTGCCTTCTGCTGCCACAAAAGAAGATAATTCTATCATTAAAAAGGTTTAGCACAGATCTTGTTGACCTGCTATCTGGGTGGTTAATTATGTGTTAGAAGAGTAGAGCCATGGCACCTGCAGCATGGTGGGCAGAATCCACTGGTAGCCACTGAGAGAGAAAAGGTGATTGAAGTGCACAGCGCTGTTGATGACGGTGGCAGCGTACTGCCTGAGCAGGGCACTGTCTTCTGGGTGGAGGATCAGAGCCCCATTGAAAACATTGAGGAAGAGCATGATTTCATCTCCCCAGGGAAACTCGCTCGGCATGCCCAGGAACATCTCCTCCAGGAGCTGGATCCACAAGCTTTTCTGAAGAGTGTCGAGGCCAAACAGCTCCTTCCCAGCTGTGAGAACATGAAACAGCAGAGACAGAATTAGCCCCACACCAATCTTGTCAGCGTGGGAGGGCAATCAAACCGGAGGACGCTGCTGTTTCCCATTTGCTCCAGCTCCGGGACGTGAAGATAAGATGCACTGCTGAAATGCTTCCCAGCACACATGGCTGGCGCTGGTATCACACTCCCTAGTTCTCAAAGGACTTCCATCATCACCTCTTTGATTCAACTCTGTAGGCAAGACAGGGCTGGCATTTGCAGCGTGTTGCTACTGAATAAGCAGTGGCTTTGAGGAAAAAAAAATAGGTTGTTTCAGAGAGAAAATCGCAGGGTTGGGACTGCGTCTAGATCTTTTAACTCCTGGACAGACTGGAGCTCTTTCTACTATTTGTTCTGGAGCTTCTGGGTGAAGACACTGAACACTGGGATGCTAACTGAAGTGTCTCAAAGGAGTAACATAGTAAGGTTTCAAAACAAGTTTCTTTTTGTCTGTCTCGGGCTCCCTCTCAATTCAGGTGTAATTTAGATAGAGTAAAACATGCACAGATCTCAACTGTAGAGCTTAATGAGTTTTGGAAAAAACACACACACATGTGACCAACATACCAGTCAATACATAGACCATTTTCATCACCTCAGAAAGTTCCCTCAGGCCCCTTTCCAGAAAATCCAGCGCCCCCATCCCCATCCCAGAAGCAGCCACTGTCCTGATTTCTGTAATTAGTTTTGCCCCTTTCTGAACGGCCTATAAACACCCATTCTTCACTTAGTCAAGTACTTCCTTAACAATACCATACTATTTCCTTCAACTGCTTATGATTAGCTTAGAGGACGGGTCTCAAAGTTTGGTCCCTGGAATAACAGCATCAACATCACCTGGGAACTTGTTAAAATTCAAGTTCCCGGGCTCCATTCCAGAACTACCGAATCAGAAGCGTGGGAGGGTGGAGCCCAGCAACCTGTGTTTTGTGAAGTCCTCCAGGTGATCCCGATGCACTCAAGGCTGAGAAACAACGGCTTATAAAACTGTCTGCTGGTTAAGAGGCTTTCCAGCTGAGGACAAATCCAGGGCTTGGGAAGCCCGAGGGAGGAAATGCTTTCCTCCTGATACCTTGTGGATCACTGAAGAGTGAAAATTCAGCGTCAATAGCACTTCGGGGGAATGAGGGTAGTCGGAGGAGGTCTTCCTGGAGCATGGAGACGTGAGACTGCTTGTGGGCCGTGGGGATCTTCTGGGTCAGGGATATGAGAAACAAAACCCGCCCGACTTCCTCTAGCTTCCGAGTGAACACCTGGCAGCAAACAAAAGCAGGAGTAGAGGAAAAGTAGAATTAGCAACTCTGAAATTAAAAGGAGTGAAGAAATTGAAATAAAATATTTAATAGCAAATGGGGCTGATAAAAAATTAAGGGCAGTGGTGAATTGAGAGAGATGTTTTTTTTTTTTTTCTTTACCACATAGAAAGAGCAAACAATGCTTGATTGACTCTCACTTCCTGTCTCCGTCTGCTCCACAGAAGGAAGTGTTTCTTACGGGGTTTGCAGGCTGGGGGAGCACAATGCAAGCATTGTCAGGAATAGTTCGATATTAAATAGAGCCCATTTGTTTGGATGGCATAATATGGAAGATCTTTTACAACAGGAGCCAGTCAGTTCCAAGTGCCTCTACCATTTCCACTGATGCCTTAAGCTGTTTCTTGTCAGTTCTGGGTTTTTCTCTTAAAAAAAAGACAGAAATGGGATCCAGGAGAAACCTATCTTGGGACAAAGCTGATGGGACTAGATGGCATGGACATAATTCTCTTGGATCCTTCTCTTTGTTCCTTATCTATTGATGATCGGTGAGCAGAGAGTGTGGTCCATAAGCAGTCGGAGGCTGCTAAGGAAATTCCCATGCCAGAATCATAAGCCTGCATATCACTCTGTCCCTGCAGAACTCAGGAAGAAATCTTAAGATTCCAACTTAGAGTGTACGTAGAACAAGAACCTCATTTTGTGCTATTTTTAAAAACATGTTCTTAGACATAAAGAGGGATATGCTAGCAACGTGCTATTATTGATTATGGTTTTAATTCTTTTGCGGCTAAAATCAAGGGCTGGGATAATTTGGAGAAAGTCATTCTAGAAATGATATATACTTAAGATCTTGCAGTTTTAGAGCTGCCATCTGACCTCACACTCCCTCGGTTTCGGAGGTGCACCCAGTCTGACCCCAGACCCAGCCCAGGAAAGGAAGTGCCTGCTGTCTGAAAGCGCCTGACAGAGCAGCTACAAAGCTAGACTCCAGGAGGGACTTATGGCCTCCAGAGTCTGCGAGAAAGCGGCAAGCTCGGGGGAGCTCAACAGGCCAGTGTCAGACAGCCCACTATGATCTTGCATTTGTCCCTGGAATAAAATCAAGAACAGGATGACTGAGGATAGAGCTCTAACAGTCCCAGCAGAGAAAAAAATAAGCTTGCATTTTTTCAGAAGGAAGATGGCAGCGTAGGAGGACGCTGGGCTCAGTGCATCCTGCTGACCACTTAGATTCCACTCACACCTGCCTAAATAACCCAGAAAACTGCCAGAAGACTAGCAGAACGGACTGTCCAGAGCCAAGCGTAGATGAGAGGCCCACGGAAGAGGGTAGGAAGGGTGGAGAGGCACTGCATGCTACACGGACTGGCGGGAGGGAGCCGGGGTAGCGGAGGGGCAGCCAGCCCACCCTACAAGGCAGAGCCCCCAAGTCTGGCTTGCAAAAGCGGAGGGGCCAGGCGGAGTGTGTTCTGATAGCCAGCGGGACTTAACATCTGGAATGTTATAAGTCAACAGCTCTGCTCCGAGAGTGGGAGGGCTAGAGGACAACGGGAGGGAGAGGTGCTGAGCCCCGGAAGACAGAGCTCAGCTCGGCGGGGAACAAAGGCACTGGCCAGTGCCATCTCTCTCTTCCATCCCCCAGCCAAAATCCCAAAGGGACCAGTTCCCATCACGGAACTTGCTTGCACCATGCAAACACCCAATGCTGTGCTTCTGTGGATCCATCCCTCCAACGGGTGTGCCTCCCTCCCGGTGCCACAGGGCCCCTCCCGAAGTGGACCACTGAAGGCAAACCCAGCTGAGTCTGCCCCTCCCGCCCCTGTGCACCTTGTGGATCCACCCTGGCTAATACGCCAGATCCCATCGAAGCAGCACCACAAGCCTGGCGGTGTGCAAGTGGCTCAGACAGGGGCCACACCACTCAACAGTGAGTCCTGCCTCTGGGAGAGGGGAAGATAAGGTACACACCAGTCTGACTGTGGCCCCAGCAGTGGGCTGGGGGCAGACATTAGGTCTGACTGTGGCCCCCCCCACCAATGCAAGTTACTACAGACAGCACAGAGGAAGAGCCCTGCAGTTCTGCGCCACTCCAGGGACTATCCAAAATGACGAAATGGAAGAATTCTCCTCAAAAGAAACTCCAGGAAGTAGCGACAGGTAATGAACTAAACAAAAATGATTTAAGCAATGTAACAGAAAATGAATTTAAAATAATAGTCATAAAATTAATCTCTGGGCTTGAAAAAAGTATAGAGGGCAGCAGAGAATCTCTTGCTACAGAGATCAAGGGACTAAGGAACAGTCATGAGGAGCTAAAAAATGCTATAAATGAGGTGCAAAATAAAATGGAGGCGACCACAGCTCAGATTAAAGAGGCAGAGCAGAGAATAGGTGATTTAGAAGATAAAATTATGGAAAAAGAGGAAGCTGAGAAAAAGAGAGATAAAAAAATCCAGGAATATGAGGGGAGAATTAGAGAACTAAGTGACACAATTAAACGCAAAAATATACGCATAATTGGTATTCCAGAGGAGGAAGAGAGAGGAAAGGTGCTGAAGGTGTACTTGAAGAAATCATAGCTGAGAACTTCCCTGATCTGGGGAAGGAAAAAGGCATTGAAATCCAAGAGGTACAGAGAACTCCCTCCTGATGTAACTTGAATCGATCTTCTGCACGACATATCATAGTGAAGCTGGCAAAATACAAGGATAGAGAAAATTCTGAAAGCAGCTAGGTATAAACATGCTCTAACATATAAAGGGAGAATGATAAGACCAGTGACGGATCTCTCTACTGAAACTTGGCAGGCCAGAAAGGAATGGCAGGAAATCTTCAATGTGAGGAACAGAAAAAATATGCAGCCGAGAATCCTTTATCCAGCAAGTCTGTCATTTAGAATAGAAGGAGAGATCAAGGTCTTCTGAAACAAACAAAAACTGAAGGAATTCATCACCACTAAACCTGCCCTACAAGAGATCCTAAGGGGGATCCTGTGAGACAAAGTACCAGAGACATCACTACAAGCATAAAACATACAGACATCACAATGACTCTAAACCCATATCTTTCTATAATAACACTGAATGTAAATGGACTAAATGCTCCAACCAAAAGACACAGGGTATCAGAATGGATAAAAAAACAAGACGCATCTATTTGCTGTCTACAAGAGACTCATTTTAGACCTGAGGACACCTTCAGATTAAGAGTGAGGGGATGGAGAACTATCATGCTACTAGAAGTCAAAAGAAACCTGGAGTAGCCATACATATGTCAGACAAACTAGACTTTAAATTAAAGGCTGTAACAAGAAATGAAGAAGGGCATTATATAATAACTACAGGGTCTATCCATCAGGAAGAGCTAACAATTATAAATGTCTATGTGCTGAATACGGAAGCCCCCAATAATTAATTATAAATAATTGTTATAAAACAATCACAAACATAAGCAACCTTATTGATAAGAATAAGGCAATTTCAGGGGACTTTAATACTCCACTTACAACAATGGATAGATCATCTAGACACAGGATCAATAAAGAAACAAGGGCCCTGAATGATACATTGGATCAGATGGACTTGACAGATATAGTTAGAACTCTGCATCCCAAAGCAACAGAATATACTTTCTTCTCGAGTGCACATGGAACATTCTCCAAGATAGATCACATATTGGGTCACAAAACAGCCCTTCATAAGTATACAAGAATTGAGATCATACCATGCATACTTTCGGACCACAATGCTATGAAGCTTGAAATCAACCACAGGAAAAAGTCTGGAAAACCTCCAAAAGTATGGAGGTTAAAGAACCCCCTACTAAAGAATGAATGGGTCAACCAGGCAATTAGAGAAGAAATTAAGAAATATATGGAAACAAATGAAAATGAAAATACACCAATCCAAACGCTTTGGGATGCAGCAAAGGCAGTCCTGAGAGGAAAATACATTGCAATCCAGGCCTATCTCAAGAAACAAGAAAAATCCCAAATACAAAATCTAACAGCACACCCAAAGGAAATAGAAGCAGAACAGCAAAGACACCCCAAACCCTGCAGAAGACGAGAAATAATAACGATCAGAGCAGAAATAAACAATATAGAATCTAAAAAAACTGTAGAGCAGATCAATGAAACCAAGAGTTGGTTTTTTGAAAACATAAACAAAATTGATAAACCTCTAGCCAGGCTTCTCAAAAAGAAAAGGGAGATGACCCAAATAGATAAAATCATGAATGAAAATGGAATTATTACAACCAATCCCTCAGAAATACAAGCAATTATCAGGGAATACTATGACAAATTATATGCCAACAAACTGGACAACCTGGAAGAAATGGACAAATTCCTAAGCACCCACACACTTCCAAAACTCCAACAGGAAGAAATAGGAAACTTGAACAAACCCATAACCAGTGAAGAAATTGAATCAGTTCTCAAAAATCTCCCAACAAATAAGAGTCCAGGACCAGATGGCTTCCCTGGGGAATTCTACCAGACATTTAAAGCAGAGATAATACCTATCCTTCTCAAGCTGTTCCAAAAAATAGAAAGGGAAGGAAAACTTCCAGACTCATTCTATGAAGCCAGCATTACTTTGATTCCTAAACCAGACAGAGACCCAGCAAAAAAAGAGAACTACAGGCCAATATCCCTGATGAATATGGATGTAAAAATGTTCAACAAGATACTAGCAAATCGAATTCAACAGCATATAAAAAGAATTATTCACCATGATCAAGTGGGATTCATTCCTGGGCTGCAGGGCTGCTTCAACATTCACAAATCAATCAACGTGATACGTCACATTAATAAAAGAAAAGATAAGAACCATATGATCCTGTCAATTGATGCAGAAAAAGCATTTGGCAAAATTCAGCATCCTTTCTTAATAAAAACCCTCGAGAAAGTCAGGATAGAAGGAACATACTTAAACATCATAAAAGCCATTTATGAAAAGCCCACAGCTAATATCATCCTCAATGGGGAAAAACTGAGAGCTTTCTCCCTGAGATCAGGAACACGACAGGGATGTCCACTCTCACCGCTGTTGTTTAACATAGTGTTGGAAGTTCTAGCATCAGCAATCAGACAACAAAAGGAAATCAAAGGCATCAAAATTGGCAAAGATGAAGTTAAGCTTTCACTTTTTGCAGATGACATAATATTATACGTGGAAAATCTGATAGACTCCACCAAAAGTCTGCTAGAACTGATACACGAATTCAGCAAAGTCACAGCATACAAAATCAATGTACAGAAATCAGTTGCATTCTTATAAGAATAAGAATAAGAATGCTTCTAATAATGAAGCAACAGAAAGTCAAAGAAACTGATTCCATTCACAATTGCACCAAGAAGCATAAAATACCTAGGAATAAACCTAACCAAAGATGTAAAAGATCTGTATGCTGACAACTATAGAAAGCTTATGAAGGTATTGAAGAAGATATAAAGAAATGGAAAAACATTCTGTGCTCATGGATTGGAAGAATAAATATTGTCAAAGTGTCAATACTACCCAAAGCTATCTACACATTCAATGCAATCCCAATCAAAATTGCACCAGCATTCTTCTAGAAACTAGAACAAGCAATCGTAAAATTTGTATGGAACCACAAATGGCCCCAAATAGCCAAAGTAATTTTGAAGAAGACCAAAGCAGAAGCATCACAATCCCAGACTTTAGCTTCTACTACAAAGCTGTAACCATCAAGACAGCATGGTATTGGCACAAAAACAGACACATAGACCAATGGAATAGAATAGAAACTCCAGAACTAGACCCACAAAAGTATGGCCAACTAATCTTTGACAAAGCAGGAAAGAACATCCAATGGAAAAAAGACAGTCTGTCTCTTTAACAAATGGTGCTGGGAGAACTGGGCAGCAACATGCAGAAGGATGAAACTAGACCACTTTCTTACACCATTCACAAAAATAAACTCAAAATGCATAAAGGACCTGAATGTGAGACAGGAAACCATTAAAACCCTAGAGGAGAAAGCAGGAAAAAACCTCTCTGACCTCAGCCGCAGCACTTACTTGACACATCCCCAAAGGCAAGGGAATTAAAAGCAAAAATGAACTTGGGACCTCATCAAGATAAAAAGCTTCTGCACTGCAAAGGAAACAATCAACAAAACTAAAAGACAACCAACAGAATGGGAAAAGATATTTGCAAATGACATATCGGACAAAGGGCTAGTATCCAAAATCTATAAAGAGCTCACCAAACTCCACACTCGAAAAACAAATAACCCAGTGAAGAAATGGGCAGAAAACATGAATAGACACTTCTCTAAAGAAGACATCCGGATGGCCAACAGGCACATGAAAAGATGCTCAATGTTGCTCCTCATCAGGGAAATACAAATCAAAACCACCCTGAGATACCACCTCATGCCAGTCAGAGTGGCTAAAATGAACAAATCAGGAGACTATAGATGCTGGAGAGGATGTGGAGAAAAGGGAACCCTCTTGCACCTTTGGTGGGAATGCAAACTGGTCCAGCTGCTCTGGAAAACAGTGTGGAGGTTCCTCAAAAATTTAAAAATAGACCTACCCTATGACCCATCAATAGCACTCCTAGGAATTTACCCAAGGGATACAGGAGTGCTGATGTATAGGGGCACTTTTACCCCAATGTTTATAGCAGCACTCTCAACAATAGCCAAATTATGGAAAGAGCCTAAATGTCCATCAACTGATGAAGGGATAAAGAAATTGTGGTTTATATACACAATGGAATACTACGTGGCAATGAGAAAGAATGAAATATGGCCCTTTGTAGCAACATGGATGGAACTGGAGAGTGTGATGTTAAGTGAAATAAGCCATACAGAGAAAGACAGATACCATATGGTTTCACTCTTATGTGGATCCTGAGAAACGTAACAGAAACCCATGGGGGAGGGGAGGGAAAAAAAAAGAGGTTAGAGGGGGAGAGAGCCAAAGCATAAGAGACTCTTAAAAACTGAGAACAAACTGAAGGTTGATGGGAGGTGGGAGAGAGGGGAGGGTGGGTGATGGGTATTGAGGAAGGCACCTTTTGGGATGAGCACGGGGTTGTATGGAAACCAATTTGATAGTAAATTTCATATTAAAATAAAAAAAAAGATCTTGCAGTTTTACCCAACACCTCACATTTCGTAACACATTCACAATTCAGGTAGTTAATACTAACTCATATATGTGTGTGTGTGTATGTGTATTTTGTTATTTTTTATTTATTTTTTATTTTTAAGTAATCTCTACACGTGATGTGGGGCTTGAACTCACAACCCCCGAGATCAAGAGTTGCATGCTCCAGTAAGCCAGCCAGATGCCCCAATGCTAACTGTATTTTTAATTATCTAATTGGTCTAACTCTGTACCATTCTCATTCATTTCATGAAGGTATTTGTGAACAGTGTGATGCCAAATTGATCTTGATATGTGCAAAAAACCTGAAATGATAAATTATCCTGAAATTCTGGTTTAGACATTTTATTACAAATAAGTGAATGTAACATATAGACTGTATTAAAATTGTATCATTATTAGAATTGTGGACTGTAGCAATATTTTGCATGCAAACTAGTGAATTTCCTTATTCTGGTCTTCAATCTTAAAGATAAGTACAACTGCTTGATTACATTCCTCCTGTTTTAAGGGAAGTTAGTAACATGCCTAAGGTCAGATGACTGGTCAGTGGCAGAGCTATGACTGTGTCCAAATCTGTATACCTTAGTTCACTGCTTTCTCAAGCATAATACATTTGTCCCTTTTATTTTATTTTTTTTCCCAGCTAGTGTAAACATCTTGGGCAAACTTCTAATAGCTACATTATGTGTGCTTCCAATCCTGTTTTACTAAACTGTGAAAAGAAAACTTGGAAACTAGTAGGTAAATAAATTAGATTTCTAGTGGTAGGGCACCTGGGTGGCTCAGCCGGTTAAGCATCTGACTGTCTGTGGCTTGGGTCATTATCTTGGGGTTCGTGAGTTCGAGCTCCACATTGGGCTCTATGCTGACAGCTCAGACCCTGGAGCCTGCCTCAGATTCTGTGTCTCCCTCTCTCTCTGCCCCTCCTCTGCTCGTGTTCTGTCTCTCTCTCAAAAATAAATAAACCTTAATAAAAATAAAAGAAGAAGATTTGTAATGTTTATACCCAACAATTTGTTATAGTATTAATCCAACTGAGTGTTCCTTAATACCTCTCCATTATAATCCCATTTGTGAAAACTAACACAGTATTTTGGGGAATTATTGATCAAGGGCCTATCTATCAACTCTCTCTAGAGAGGATTGCATCAGAATCACAGAATCTCAGGGTTGGCAACAAACACATTTACTGATCATCTATCCCAATGACTTGACAAAACCATATAATAAAACAGAGATGGTCAGGCACCTGTTTCTGAATGAGCTCCTGTCCTTTCTCTGGATGCATATGTACAAGATTCAGCTGTGGAGATACTGACCTCCGAAAAGGATAAATATCCCGAACATAGGTCTGTGGCAGGATTACACAAAGAGAAAACAGAGTTCAAATGATTAAAACTTTACTGTCATTTCCTCTTTACCCAAAGGTCAAAGAAAGCTATGTATTTGATAATGGTTTAATCACTTTATGCTTCCCAATTCTATAAAATCCCAGGGAAGATAAACCCCCCTCCTCAGGAACGTGTCAAACCATTTAGGCTTAGCACCCTTTCCAAACACAAGGGTGCTGCATCAGGAGCAGAGGAGCTAAAGGCAATTTAATAAATGACATTCTGGAGGATGGTCACTGTAAAGTGATGTCAATGATCTTCTTGAGGAGCCCTTTTGGTCATTAGGTCAGGTTATCACGGTCATGCTTAACATAATAGAAACAGGAACAACAATGACATTAGCATTCCAAATAGACCATAGTTATTATATGGGCAACTTAATTTTTCATCAAGAGGTGATAGTAATGAGTAACATAGTGCTCTACTTGCCTTATATCCTTTAATTATTGCAACCTATAGTAGATAATATCATCATCATCTTCATTTTACAGACAAGGAAAATGAAAGGTAACAAGGTACCATGACTAGTCCAAAGCTATGCTGACAATAAGGTGGTGTCACCTAAGTGACCATTTTCCTAACCTCTAAATGATACCTCCCTGAGTGAGAGGGACATTCAGGACAGGCATGACAAGTTCCTGACATAACTAAACATGAGTGCCATTACTGCATGGTCTCACCTTATTGTAGTGGATAAGATTCCACCGTTTATCCATGAGAAAATAATGTGTTGACTGAGATTCTGGGATATTAAAAAACTCCAGACACTCCTAGAACAATAACAACAAATATAAATAAATGTTAACCCGGAACATATTATGTGCCAGGTAGTAAGCTGAAAGATACAAATATCCTAAAAACAAGGTAACGGCTTACAAGGATTATTATATCTAATATACTTTTTATATGTATATATATGGATACACATTGGATTTGGATATACAGTTCCGAAGAATGATACAATAAAGACTAGTCATGTAATATAAACCATCTGCTCTCCATGTGCTAAAAGATATACAATTAAAAATTCAGGTGGAGTAGTGAACTGTGGAGGCCTACTGGCGTCTACTGGTCTCAATGTCAGGAAGAAAGCATGTTTAGTGACACCATGAAACATAATAGAAACTACAATTCATTGAGCAATTATTATATAGTGTATTCTAAGTTCAATGCTTTCCATGTAGACAACTTGTATGACTTCACTAGCGTGCCAGTACTGGTGAAAAAGAATCCGAGCCCAGAGAGGTCCTGTTTGATGTAGGACCTGTTGGTTCTAGTGGAATCAGGCTTTGGACTTACTCTGCCCTCATGCTACTCTGTCATTCAGTGTGAGTTGGAAAATGGAGTGGTTGCTGAAGTTTGCTCCATTAGGCCTTAGAAATTCTCTGGAGATGTCTGGGTGAGGCCTGAGGAGGTTTAATGACCCTTTGTACTGAAATAAGATATACAGGTTTGGTACAACTGAATTTTTCAGAGGCCTTTTCTGCTTATGTCTGGGTCTGGAGCTGTGTTCCAGGAAATCAGATTACCAAAAGTTTGGAATCCAGGTAAGTTGGGAATGGCTGTAGTAGTTTATTTATTACCTTATCTTAAAAACTTTACAGGCATGTGTAACCATGGATTGCCTTTTTTTGGAGGAGCACAATCTCCATAATCATTTAAACTACTTTCTTGACCCATCTGATTTATTCTAAGATATGTGTTTTCTGCTTCTCCACTAATTTCTGTCAGTGCAAGTCAGACTGGATCCATGCAACTAGATGCCACAGAAAGTGTCTCTGGCAGGATCATCAGCCTGAGAGCTGGCAAACCCAGGGCACCTCCAGCACTACCCCAAGTGATGCCAGGAAGCTTCTAAGCAGGAAGAGACAGCATTCCAAGGGAAGTTAGGAGGACACACTAGAGCTTTGGGCTGCTGCTTTAGCTGAGAGAGAACCTGCATGCATTTGCACCTCAATGCAGAGCAAAAATGTCAGTGTGGGGGAAAATTATGCAAGAAAATAGGGGAAGTACACAATAGTGGAACAGATTCTACAAGAGATAAATAAATGCATATATTCATTTGAAGACAGAAAAATGCCACTTAATTCTAAACTGGGTGGTCAGTAGCCATAGTTGTAGACATTGTGCATTAAAAAATCACTTCTGTCGGGGTGCCTGGGTGGCTCAGTTGGTTGAACATCCAACTTTGACAGGTCATGATCTCGCAGTTCATGGGTTCCAACCCCATGTTGGGCTCTGTGTTGACAGCTCAGAGCCTGGAGCCTGCTTGGGATTCTGTGTCTCCCTCTCTCTCTGCCTTTCCCCGCCTGCCCCGCCCCCCCCCCCCCCTGCTCACACTCTGTCTCTTTCTCAAAAATAAAAAAAATAAATAAACATTAGAAAAAATTCATTTCTGTCCAAAGCCATCCCTACCTTTAGCAGGGCTTCAAACTGAGTGTCCTCATGGACTGGTAACTGGGTTGGGATATCACACTCATTCTGTCCATGAACTACCAAGGTTTTGGTACCTATAGAAGGCAAACACAATAATAAACTGAACTCTGCTATAAGAAAGTTTATATTTAAGGCATAAAATATTAAAATATTATCAATAGGCTGATGTTTTTCTTGTTATGATTGTTACTATTAGTGAGTGCTTAAGGTAAATTATCCACTGAACAAATATCACTCCTTTATTTATAGTTAAATATATGTTTTAAATATATTTATTTAGGGGCGCCTGGGTGGCTCAGTCGGTTAAGCGGCCGAGTTCGGCTCGGGTCATGATCTCACGGTCCGTGAGTTCGAGCCCCGCGTCGGGCTCTGTGCTGACAGCTCAGAGCCTGGAGCCTGTTTCGGATTCTGTGTCTCCCTCTCTCTGACCCTCCCCCTTTCATGCTCTGTCTCTCTCTGTCTCAAAAATAAATAAACGTTAAAAAAAATTAAAAAAAATATATATATATTTATTTATCAGGGGCACCTGGGTGGCTCAGTCAGTTACGTGTCCAATTCTTGATTTCAGCTCAGGTCATAATCTCACGTTTTGTGGGATCGAGCCCCACATGGGGCTCTGCCCTTGAAGCACACAGCCTGCTTGGGATTCGCTCTTTCCCTCTTTCTCTGCCCCACCCTGCTTGTGCTCTGTCTCTCTCTCTCTCAAAATAAATAAGCATGAAAAAAATTTAAACAATATTTACTTATTAAATAACAATAGCTACCATTTATGGAATTCCTGATAACTTTACATGTATTTTATATGCAAAATTATATTTAAATCTCACAGCAACCCTATGGTATGGGTATTATTATTTTCATTCTACAAATAAGAAAACAAAGAAAATAGATTCTTACAAGTAAGAATGTATAAGTAACAAAGACACATTTATTTAGTAGAAGAGTTAGCATTCAAACCTTAAGCATTGCGACAATATATCCCTTATTTTAAATGAGATGATCTTGCAATAATGGTTGAAAAAATATAAACAAGAGATATGAGCAAAACCCTGACAAGTTTCCAAAATGTAGTTTAAATTTACATTTTCTCAATTCTACTTGGCTCTGAGTTAATACTTATTCTACTTCATTCATTCATTATAAGTCTTTGCAAACATTATGATATACCCTGACTTTTATTTTTATTTTCTTAATGAATGTTGGCATTTATTTATTTATTTTATAAGTTTATTTATTTAAGCAATCTCTACACCTGACGTGGGGCTCAAGCTCATGACCACTGAGATTAAGAGCTACATGCTTTACCTATTGAGCCATCCAGGCGCCCCAATACCTTGATTTTTAATGAGCTGTTTTTAAGTATATGAATGACAATATGAGTTTCTTTGCTATAATAAAAACTGATCACTTTGTTGGATAACAAGCATTATGGAATGCTTGCTGTGAATCAGTTACGACAGCACGTGTTTTACCTACCTAGACTCATTGATTACTCGTGATTGTGAATGATGAATCACATCCTTATCTTACACATGAGTAAAGACAGCCTGAAAAGGTGATGCACTTTTTCCTAGCTAATGTTAATTGAACAAATAATAAATGGCAGCAACATGACTTTCATGGCCTGCCATACCCTGTGTTCTTATCTCGATATAATTTTGTCTTTCTCATAATTTTAATACATGTATCATCTCATATTTCCTTAGTCACTGCACCAGGATAAAGACTTGGCAGAATTCGTATCTTGAACAAAAACCAGCTATCCGAAGCGAAAAGGAACCGCAGCTAGAGTTTACATCACACTTCATGTTCTTTTGTTCTCCTTCTTCCTGCTTGTCCCTTTTCCAATTTTTCATAAAGCCACCTCTCATACACTTTACAAAGATCTGGGGTCCATGCCATGCAAACAATATTATTCCCCTTGCAGTGCCAAACATTCATTCAAAAAGGCTTTCTGTGCAACTGGCCCTCTGTGATAGACTTAAATAAATCTTCAACCTTGGCAGCCCTTCAAGGGCTGATTCACGTGGATCTTAGTTCTGATGTCTCCCCTTTCATCTGGCAATTGCAGACTTTTAAAGGGTCTATTGTATTTCTTCAGATCGTATTAAACAAAAATTCTTTGATGCACTCAACACCGGGGTCAGGACTCTGAAAATTTTCTCATGAATGAGAGAGACAGTTGGTCTTTAAAAGGGTTATTTATACTCTTAAAAAAAAAAAAAAGTTATATCACCCAAAGCAGTAGCAGATTACCTGGCATGGAAGCAGTCACCAGGAGCTTTACCTCACACTGCTCCTTCTTCATGGTCTGCTTCAGATCCTTGAAGAAGAGGCCTTCCACGTAGCCCACCACCTCCCACAGGAAAGTCAGAGTGGCTGAAATGGCATCCATCCCCCACTCGCAGGGGGTCCGCACAAAATACATGATTAATCCCACCTAAGAGAACAGGAAGAGGTCACAAAGCCACAGTAATCCTGAGCAAACATTCTCATTTCCTTGGCTTTTCTTTCCTTAATTAAATGTTCTTTTGTGCCTTCATATTCTCTGCTCAACAGGTCCTCTAATACTTTCAACGGGCATGAGCAAGAGAGGGTATAACTGGAAAACCAACCAGAACAGGTTGCCATATATTTTTGTGTATCACTAAGATGGTGATTTCTCAAGAGGAAAGCAGAAGATTGTTTTTCCAGGCTTCAAGTCCCTCGGTAGCTCAAGTACGGAGGCCACCCCAAATTAATCTCTACATGATGTTTGCCCAAACAGTATTTGCAGCTTGGATTATATCTAACAGTCTGAACCAATGAACACTCTGCTTGGCTAAATGGTGAACTTAAGAGTTTTTTGTTCTTGTCACCTAAAATCTTGAAAAGCTCTGTGTCCTTTGGTACATGTTTAAATTTACACTTAAAATGTTTCATCATAAAGTAATTTTTTTGTTGTTAATAGGAGTAGAATATGTTAAACACTCTATACACTGAAATAAAGGGAGGATTGACTATATTGGAATATGTATTTCCACAAATTTGATGAAAGAAGTTTTAACTACCCTATTTAACAGTGCACAAAAAAATCATAAAGAAATTATGTAAAATTTTTTCCCCACTGCGGCTTTTTCTATTGTTTCTTGAAAAATTTCTTAATCTTAGAAAACTTTCTAGTTATTTTGAAAGAATCAGCCTATGGTGTCACTAACCTAAAATTGCTTTGACGGTTCTGTAGGCTAAACACCCGAATGAGGGCCAAACCTCATCTCTAGTAGAAATCTACCAAAGACAGGAAAAAGACAGGAAGTCCTATGGGTTTAAAGTGCCTTGATCCATCAGAAATGAGGCTTCTCTAAAACTCATGAAGCACATTTGATTCTTTCTCTTATGTATCTGTCAATGCAGTCTGGTGGTATTGGGGATGGTCAGGGAGAGCCTGCAGAGGAACAGTGGTTGAGAGGGCAGACATACTGAAGAAGTGTTAGTGCATATTTGTAAATTGAAGATTTGGAGATTTATTCCCTTAAAACTATCTGGGCACCAAATCCCTTTGAAAGTTTTCACATCCCCTGCTCCCAAATGTGCTCAAACCCCAGGGTGAAGATCAATGGGTCAAAATTAAGCAGTGAAATGTCTCTAACAAAGTCTGGAAGAGATGGGTCAGTGGTCCCAACATCCCCACTATACACATCCTTAATAGTCATTAGAGAAAAGAGATATATAATAAGGGTAATGGTTTAAAAATGACTCTGCCCTTCACTGTTTTGCTGTTCTAAGTATAAGACCTATTCTATAGTCCACTCAAGGCATCCATGTGCTTGGGATTTGGGGAAAGATTAGGGTTTAGAGAGAAATGCAAAAACAAGAATTTATATTCAAGTACAATAGGATTATACAGCAAAGCCAAAGTGTTGCCAGGCCTATTCTTTATTAACTGACCTAGTCAGTTACCTAGCTGGGAGCACCTATGTGGGCCAATAAGGTTTATTTTCAGTTGACAGAAGAGAGTATGGCAAAAACGGAAATGAATGTCCATCTTCTTATCCCAGCGCTAAAAGACAATGGAGAGCAATGGTCCTGGTAAGTATCCCCCCTACCCAGTGACCCAAGGGAATGGGCAGACACCTGAAGGGGCTTTTGCTTCCAGTCTTTGGGTCTCTAGCAAAGGTTCAATTCAGGGCCTTTCAATATCACCCTGGATGCCACGTGATAGGTCACATACTTAAACTGAGGAAAGCCCTGACATTTGACTTTAATAACCTACCTTTGGTTTTTGCGTGGTGTAGACAGGACCAAGAAGTAGCATAAAGTGTGGCTGGAAAGCTTTCTGGATAGAATTGCCACAGACTGATGTCACCGAGCATACTGCACCAGTCAGCGGCTTTCCTAAGCTGGAGCCATCTGGGACATGCAACTAAAACTTAGAGGTGTGTGTAGCACCAGCACGAGCCGAGGTGAGGTTGTCTCTCAGCAGGCACCACGTGGAGCCCACAGGACCCAAGTCATAGCAACCATGGGCATTGCTTTCCACTAGCCAGGCATCTAGCAACCAGCCAGATAAAGAACGCTGTCTCACAAAGGGAGGAGCCAGAGCAAATGTTGAATAATAGATAGAATGCTCAACGAATGTAGGAGTGCTGAGAATACTCACTCCGATTTTGTCCTTCCATCTTGTTTGTGTTCATGCAGTAATTTTCCTTGGGGCTACATGTTCCAGGTCCCTTGGAGGTTAATGTATGCCCTGACCAGAAGGCAGGAAAGCTTGTTCTGAGCTTCCTTCTGGTGCACAGATGGTACCACTTTAGATAACTACCTGTTCACTTCACCTCATTGCCCTTGCTCTATATAAAAGCTGTAGATGATGGTGTGGACTTCATGGAAAAGAGCTGCATAGCACTTGGATTGGCGTCTGTTCCATCTCCCCCCCACCCCCGTCAGTAAGTTACCCCGAATAAATTCTGTGTGAACAGAATGGAGTGGCTTGCTTCATTTTTCCATATCAAAGGGCCTCAGTCTGGAGGATACTGTCCCTCCTCCACCTTCCAACAACAAAGGTCTTTTTTCTCTCCAACTCCACATAGTGTTTACAGACGAAAGAAGTTGGAAAAAAAATAGGATTCCTAGGGGTTTTTTTTAGCCAGGAAAGACCGAATGCTATCCAAAGTTACTATTTATACGTTTTTATCAGTCTGAACTTAAAAGTGGATTTGGACACTTATTTATATTCTTTCCCTTGTCACCCGGCTGGTGGGCACTCATGAGGAAAACCAAATCAGTCACAGACAAGAGAAAGGGATTACAAATTTTCTCTGCACAGAGGAGCTGTAATGTTAAATTTATCATTTCGCTGCAGATGCATTTGGATTCCGCTTCTATTTCCCTACCTGCTAGAAGACTGACAATAGTGAGGGAGAAAGTTCTCCCAATGCAGACATTCACTTGGCTATCTGTCTGTCTGGATTAAGGTGCAGTTTCAAAGAACAGGCATCAGGCTAACCGCCCCAAAACTGCATATTCATTTAGGGTGTAACATCCTAAAGAAACTGGTAAATTCTAGAGGGTTCAGGAAGGAGCTGTCAGGATGGTTTAAAGCAAAGATAGTCACTATGGAAAAATACACTCACAGATACTTTCCATCTAGGGCAACTATTTGCCTCTGTGTGTGTGTGTGTGTGTGTGTGTGTGTGTTTTAAAAAGCAAGATAGAAAAAGGGAAGAATGACTAAAATGACATATAAGTTTTCACAACAGAAAACCCAAACTAAGAAGCAACATAAGGAAGTTGTATAGTGCCAAAGGAAGGCAGAGATGAAATGCATGTTTATTGAGTGCCTACTACATGCCAAGCAGAGTGTCAGGAGGGGCTTCCCTATACAAACAGGGGTGAATTTAGCTGACCATGGTTTACCTCCAGTCACATAATTAATGGGGGGGGGTTATTGAAAAAGTTTCCTATGAATTTTTCCTCATGTTGCTGCTTCCTAATTGGAAATGAACATTTACAACTTACTGGAGGCTGAAACTCACCAAGTAGTTGAATAGGATGTGAGATGTCTGGGCAGGAAAGTCTCCAATATTTAAGAGAAGTTTCCGCAGCATGTACATTAACTCATCCTGAAAGAAGAACAGAATGTCCACATCTCGTTCAGCTACCATGCTGTAGGACATAAATTTAAATTCTTAAAAAGTGGGGGAGGTTCCTGCTTTTCCCTCATGTTGATTTCCATTATGTTCAGCATTTTAATATAGTATATGTGATACTTATTAAACAGTATTTAAACCAACAGTAACACCTTTGCTTAGGAGCCAATCTGAAATAACTGAGCAGTAGTTAGACAAGTTTCTTTTCTTTCTTTCTTTCTTTTTTTTTTTAATAAAAAGTGAGACCGTGTCTATAGGTCACAGGCAAATCACAGGAAAGGTATATATTTAGCCAATTCTATTTGCTATGACTTCCAGGTGTGATGCAAATGTCAGGCAGACCTATCTTGAGATACCATTAAATATACATGGTTTCATGGACTTCACAGGTCTGCTTCCTGGGTTTTGAGTCAAAGAGATAAAGTTAGGTCAAGAGGGAATAAATAGAGATGTCTGTAAGTCACCTTACCTTTCAGAAACTGAACTTGATCTTCTATAGAACAAGACCATAACACAGAAATGAACAAATACTTTTAATCATCAGTGTGTTTTGCCATTGCTCAGAAAACTACTTTATTTGTCATAATCTTTTTACACAGGTGGCCTGCTGAATTAGATTGTCTTGATTAATGGATAGTTTCAACATATTCTAATAATCCCACCTGTATCACAGACTACTAAGCAATCAGAATTTAATAAATATATTCATTACTAAGAACACTATACTGAATTTAATCTTTGCTTAAAAGACTGAAAATCTTTCAGTAACTTAGGTTCATCACTACCAGTGCACCAAACACAAATGGAGACATCAGTACATGGACAAATTTGAAAGAAAACAGCAAGGTTTAGTACTGCTCATCATTACCATTTCCTAAAGAACTTATTTGCTGTGTATCAGAAATTGATGTTCTATGCATAGCACTACGAAATCCATTGTTTGCTTTTAACAGTGTTCACCCACAGTGCTACACAGCTATACTACAAAGAAAGAAGAATTTACTTGTCTATTGCTGATGGTCAGTTTTTCCAGAAAATGTCGAAGAACCGTCGATGGATCTTCAATTAGACAATTCCATAAGACTTGTTGGGCCACAGCACTCACTTCAGAAGAGAGAAGACATTGAGCATTTGTCTTAAATAAAGTATTAAACTATTCAAACAATTTACTAAGATTTTAATTAGTATCTTTTTTTTTTTTGCCTTAACAATGTTCTGTAAACACTTTTTCTGTTGAAAGGTAGGTATTTGTTCTCATTGTTACTTGTTTCTGAACATTTTCACCTATAAAGAAAAGGTAACGAAAAAGTATAGGGTGGTCTTTAGATTTTAGAATTGCTTTTGTAAAGAATACATTTGTGATTTACAGTGATATATCATTCAGCCTTAAAAGAGAGAAATCTTGCCATTTGTGATAATGAAGATGGACTTTGAGGGCATTATGTTCGATGAAATAATTCAGACAGAAAAAGACAAATACTGTATGATCTCACTTATATGTGGAGTCTAAAATAAACCAAACTCATAGATACAGAGACCAGATTGGTGATTCCCAAAAGAGGGGGTAAGGTAAATGTTTGAAGGTGGTCAAAAGGTAAAAACTTCTGATTATAAGATAAATAGACCCTGAGGATGTAATATACAGCATGGTGACTAGAGTCAACAATACTGTATTGCTTATTTGGAGGTTGCTAAGAGAGTATATTTTAAAAGTTCTCATTATAAGGTAAAAAATTGTTACTACGTGTGGTAATGGGTATTACCTAAACTTATTGTGGTAACATTTCATAACATACACATATATCAAAGTATTATATTGTACACCTAAAACTAACACAATGCTATATGACAATTATATCTCAATTTAAAAAGAAAGAGGGATGCCTGGGTGGCTCAGTTGTTTAAGCACCTGACTCCTGATTTCAGCTCAGGTCATGATCTCAGTTTGCAAGATCAAGCCTGGTGTCAGACTCTGTACTGACAGCATGGAGCCTGCTTGAGATTCTCTGTTTTTCCCTCTCTCTCTCTCTGCCCTTCCTTGCTCTCTCTCTCTCTCTCCCTCCCTCTCTCAAAAATATATTAATAAATAAACATTTTAAAAAATGAATAAAATAAAAAGAAAGACTACATTAGTGAATCTTTGTTTTGGAAATTACCCTAATTTTAGGAGTGATAAATATTTGTCAAATTAAAGTCATATTTTAATATTGGTTGCATGGAGAAATTTCTAAAGTAATTATTTGGTTCTTAGAAAATGTGTTTTGGTTTATAATGCATATGAATTAGAGATGATCTTTTACTGTTCATGTGAATGCTTTAAATAGTATCTCCTTTAGTGAGATGAAGTAGTTAAGCCAGTGGTAATTAGGTTCCCACTCCTATGAGGATGTCTTAGGAATAAATAATTATTCCTGATGTGAAGAAAGTGCTTCTACTACTTTGGGGAAAACAATCAGGCCAAGACTGCCTGGAAGTGCCCAAGCTAGGAAAGCAGGTGGGTAGAAGTCAGTGGTAGATAAGCACTAGATGATCTTTAGTCTAAATGGTTTAATTAGTTTAGTGTTCTAAACTATAAATATGGAATTCAGCATGAATGTGTCATTCGGTCTATAGTTTGCATAAATGATACCATCTTTTTGCATTAGAAACTAACCTTCCAATTAAAAGTATGGGCTATATAAATAAATAATATGAACAAGAGATATGTAAATATAAGCTTTAGTTTCTGTGTGTCTTTATAAATAATTAAAATAGGTGTAGGTTTTTCTTAGGTCAAAACTGGTTGCAAAACTATCTTAGCATATTATCTTTATTCTAATTGAATAAAATGAAAAATACAGAAAAAGACAGCTGACAGTAAGACTACAAATCATAGAAACAACTTATAAACATTTTGCAATATGTCCTCTCATACATGTGAAATTTTTATTTACATGTAGTTTTAAATAATATGTAGAAAATATTCCTTGGCACTCAGTTTTTTACTTAGCAATATATTAAAAACTTAATGTTAATATTCTACTAGAATGTTATTTCTAATGTGCATATGGAAGTACCATGTCTAACTAATTGCTTGCTGGAAATTTAAACTCTTCTCAAATATTTGTTATTTTAAATAATGTACAATAAGTAGAAACCTATAAAGACCCTTATATAGCCCTCGTTGCCCTAGGAAATTGCTAGAAGTCAAAATCTGTATCAAAGAGCTTTCACACTTTTAAGGTTTTTGACACCTATTGTGAAACTTTGTTCCCAGAATGCTTGTATTGAATTCTATATTCCCATCAGCAAGGTGTGAGGTTTCTTTTTTCCCTGAACCTTTACCAACTATGGGTATTTTCATTTAGAATAATTTTTTCACGGTAGCTGTACTTGAGCATAGCATAACATACAGAAAAGTTGAATCACTATGTTGTGTACCTGGAAGTAATATAACATCGTATGTCAACTATACTCAAATAAAAACATAATAAAATAAAAAAAAGCTTTGCAATTTTTTGGCTGAAATATAAAGTTTCTATTGTTGTCTTAAACAACAATGTTGCTTACAGATGTTATTGGCCATTGGGCCATGTATTTATATCCTTTGCCCGTTTTTCTGTTGGGCTTTAAAAACATCATTATTGAGTTCTATGGGCTTTTTAATAACAACATTAGAAATATCAACCTGTTATCTGTCACAAATGTTACTCATCTTTACCCATAGTTTATCATTTCATTTTGCAATTATTGTCTTTAGATTAGTACCTCTGGAAAGGTAATCAAGTGGGACAGATGGCATCGGTGGTGTCAAGCTAATAGCTAAGATTTCCAAGGTGGCCGGAATTGCCATCTGATGTCCACGGGGTCAAATAAGTGTTATGCAGTTTTCTAGTCGTAAATAACACTCCTAGACCCAAGTATGTATTTCAAATGCAACTTCTTGGTCATAAAGTTAGTGGGACAAGGAGATGAAGACAGTGATCATGTTAGTATAGTATACTACAAATCTGTAATTGTAGTTTGTACATAAAACAAATCAACATGTGACCAGTAGTTAATGTCTTCGAAAGCATCCTACTGTCCTCCATCAGATAACAGCTTCAGTGTTTTGTGAGAGTTATTGATGGGTTTACTAGTCAAAGCTATACCTGCTACGCCATCTTCCCGCACCTCACCATCCTCCATTAGATGAACAATGGGCAGCACGGCTGCACAGATGCATGCTGGGAACACTGCTTGAGGGGGCTGAGGCACATGGTGGTTTGGTGTGTGTTCAGTAGTGTGCTCCTCATCTGAAGAGAGAGACATCATTGGAGGGCTTTTCTCAGTATTGTAATCCCAGTGCAACATTTCTCAGTTCAAAGCTTGCTTATTTAACATCCTGTAGGTTACAGATATCTAGGTGCCTCAGCACCCTTTGTTGAAGAGACTCTTCTTTCCTTATTGGGGTTTCGTGGTGCCCTTTTAAACATGACAGCGGAATAAATGTAATAGTTTACTTCTAGTCATTCAATTCTAGTCCATTGATTTACTGTCAATCTTTAGTCAATACCACACAGTATTGATGACTACAGCTTTACAGTAAGTATTGAAATTGGGAAATGTGAGTCTTCCAGTTTTGTTCTTCATTTCCAAGATGATTTTGATTATTCAAGTATGTGGAGTAATCAGAACCCTCATACTTTTTGGAAGGAATGTAAAATGACACAGCTGATCTTGAAAATAGCTTGGCAGTGTACCCCACACTTGTACATCACTGTTCGTAGTAGTATAATTTATAATAGTCAAAAAGTGGAAATAAATGTCCACTAACTGGTGAATTTATAAATAATGTGGTATATCTATATAATGGAACATTGTCTAGGGACAAAGAACTGATACATGAGACAACATGGATGAACCTTGAAAATGTGCTGAGTGAAAGAATCCAGTCTCAAAAGGCCATATATTATATGACTCCATTTATATGAAATGTACGGAAAAGCAAATCCATAAAAATGGGAGATAGATTATTTATGGCCACTGATTAGAGAAAGTGTGGATGAGGAACAACTGCTAATGGGTATAGCGTCTCTTTTTGGATGATGATAATATTCTAAAATGAGAGGTGATAATCATCATTCTATTCACACTCTATAAATATACTAAAAACCATTGCATTGTATACTTCAAAAGGGTGAATATTTTTGGTACATGAATCATATCTCAAGAAAATTATATCTGTGATAAAAAGTATAAATGAGCCTTTGGCCCAATCCCTATAAGTTGTGATTAATCCACATCGGTCATTTTTGAAGTTCCTGAGGGTTGTGCAGCCGAGGATTGAGAACCACTGTTTTCTGTACAACTTTCTAATAACTTTATAAATCAGTAATGAAATTTATGTTATCACGAGGCAGTGAGTCCCAGACAGTTATTCATGAGTAGAGAAAACATACTTTTTAAATTCTTGGAATTGAAGGATATCACATTTCCCCCCTGGAATCAGATTTCATTACAGAAGTAACATGAGCTGTGGTCTTCCTTTGATTTTTCAATTATTTCAGAACAGCATCCTATAGCATTCTAGTGGGTCTTGGCCACTCATTGGAATCTCCACCCGAGTAGATTTTAAAAATACTGATGTGTGGGTCCCATTCTTACAAATTCTGATTTGATCTTGGGTGTGGCCTGGGTATTTTTTTAAAGCTCATCAGTTGATTGTAATGTGTAGCCAGGGATGAAACCCATCAGCAATATGATTACTTATAATGTAGTTAATATAGAGCCAATTTATAAAGGGTAAATTGCTGGGGGAAAAAAAAAAGAGTACCACTTAATCTAATATTTATTTTTTGAACTTTGAGTCATAAGACAAGTTATTTAATGAAGACAGTGTGGTGAAGTATAATAATAATATTAACTGGAAAATGTTTCAAAACACACACAAGTCATAAGCAATAAATAACAAATTTCTAAGAAGACACACCTTCGGCACTGACAGCTGAACGCACAGACCAGACTGACCCTCGGCGGAAGGAATAATTCCTATGGGAAGTGCTGGAGGTACAGGATGGACTCACAGACAGTCGACGGGATGCCAGATTGGTGACTTCTTCTACTGGCAAAGAAAATGAGGAATGTAACCTTTGGTTTTGTAACAAAAAAGTCATCATCGTCACAACTATAGCTATACTTACATCACAGGTGTATACTGCTCTCAGAGCGTAAGGCTTAAGTAAGTTAGAGTGTACTTATGAATGGAAAAAAAAATATTTTAGAAAGAAAGGCAGAAACTTTGTCCCATAGATTCTACAAAAGCTGGGCAGAGAATCACTTAATTAGAATGGTTCATAAATTATTTTCTGATACCAACCAACAAATTGGCCGCATTTGTCAAGGTTGATAGTTAAAATGGACTAACCCCATTTTTAATGATGAAGGATTGATTGCATTCACTTCAATATACACTCTGGATTTAGCTGTTCTCTGAATCATAATCACTTCTTGGTTCATTATCATATTGGTTCATTCAATGTGACTAACTTCCTCCTCTGTAAACAAGCCAACTCTAGCAATTAAGAAAAGAACAACTTCCCTCCTCTTTCTTTGGATAGTGTCAGGAGGTGAGAGAGAAAGAGGGTGCATACCACCTTACATCACAGAAATGTTTATTTCAAAGCAAGTCCTTTTCATTCCCTGAGACTGAGCCCCCCAAGAAGTCCCATGTATAGAGGGCACCTTCTTCTTCTGGTTCTGAGTTGGGTGTGCAGGTGGGTTCATAGCAAGCCTCCTGGGTGATGGGGATGGCGGTGATGAGGCTGGCTTCTCTACCAAGACGTTTCTTCTCTTCCTCCTGTTGCAAGTTCTTTAAGATGTGTTCTGCTCTCTGATGGGAGCGGGACACAGCACGGGCTGAAAAGGATTTCTGTGGAGACGTGAAGACCAGTTGATCTTATAGAAACTGTTTTGCAAGGTCATAGACATAAAGAGTGTTTCAATAGAATTACAAAATGTGGTACTTTGTTCTCATGAAATGGTAGGGCACCCATGGTCTAGTTTCATGGCTATTTGTTTTTCTATCAGATTTCCAGGTTGTATGTAACTAAGCTATTCATTTTCATTCAATGAGAATAATTCTTCAAGAATATCTATAAGTTTGGGGATTTCACCTTTAGAATTTGGGGTGATATCAATGATCCACTCTTTAAACATTAAAATGAAATAAAGAAGTTTAATATTTATTCCTTTCCATAATTTTTTGAAATGATTTTAAATGAAGGACATTTATTTCATAAAGGTTAATAAAAGAGAAAGAACCATGGAAAGGAGGAGGAAAGAGAGCTATCTTTTACATAAAACAATTAATTATGTGATTTATTTTATTTTTGTATCCTGACTAACTACCACACTGTAAATATTTAATTATTGCAGGTAAATACAGTGGGACACTGTAAATACTTAACAATATTTGTAGAAACAAAGTTAGTGAATAGAAATAATGAGAATTGATAGTGTTACTAAGGTTGAATTCAGGATCTTAACATAAGACTAAAGGTTTCCTATGCAGAATGGCACAATAGCAATTAAGGGCATTAGATAGGCCACATGGCAATTTATTTGCAGAGCTAGGGGTTAAACTGATTTATTATATTAAGGTAAGGTAAGAATTATGTAATGAGAGAAAGAGAACCCTATCGAATCAGGGGTCTTGGCTTCAAATTCATTGTGAACTTGTGATAGAGAGTGTGTTTGGCTCAAATGAATCCATTGTCTATTCAGGAGACAAATCAAGGATCCTTATGCCAGGGGTTCAGATGCTGGATTTATTGTATATACGGAGAAAAAACCAGGTGTGCCTTTCTCTTTGGCATTAACACCATCAGATACAAAAGTACTATATGCAGAAGAATTAAAATATTTTGATGGGTTAAGAGCTCAAACAGTTCTCCAAAGAGAACTACAATGTCAAGAAAATATGTGATGTGCAAAAACGTTCAAGCTAACTTCATATATCCAACAAACTTTTTAAAGAATTGTGAACAAAAAAAACCAATGACTTTGTTTTTTGTCAATCAAAGTGGCATTAAAAAATAATACTAGCTAATTTGAATAAAGACAAAACACTTTCCTATTCTATTTTACGTGGGTAAAGTGATAAAATCTTCCTGGGGTCATTTTGTGAGGTGTATTTAAAATCTTTAATATTTATATACCAATTGCCCTAATTCCATGGGAATTTGTGCAAGAAAATAATCATAGATTTGTGCAAAGACGTATGTTCTTTTTCTCCTTTTTTGCTTTATTTTCCATATTTTCTACATTACTCTTGTAATTTAGAAAAATGCTATTCAACAGGTGAAAAAAGCATACTTTGAAGACTCATTTTTTTCAAAAGGCATATATTCTTGGTTCTATGAATATGCCATGTTCTAAACTTAGCTGTTTATGAATTGTATTACATATAGAGTGTCACATTAAAGTACATTAAGACCTGAGGTCTCAGAGCGATATTTGTGATGATGATACTAATGATCAACAAAATGAAGAACAGACCAACATCCAAACAAAGAAAAAAGAACTGCCAATTCAGTTCCTTTTTTTATCCAGGGTCACTCTCATTAACTTTTGGGTAGCTTGTGAATTACCAGTTAAACGAATGTGTTTGTGTTATAATAACTAGGGACAAAAGTGCTACCCTTGGCCAAGAAATCAATGCCCAATGTTTTTAACAGCTGTATAAGGTGGCTGCTATTGAGACTATGATTCTATTCATAAGAACAATGACCTTTTATGATTTTCATGGCTGATTTTCTGTGTTGTTATTCCATTCTTATGACAAGAATTAACAAACTGTCTCACATACTCATTGTCCTTCTCTCTTACATGTACACCAAGGAGCCTGAAGATACTAGAAAATGCCTGTTACTCACAGACTGGTCTTCATTAATGGGGTCCTGGACACTCCCGCTGCACTGAGGGACCCATGGGGGGTCAAACATTGGGACGGATGGCATTCCAAGCACTGGCGAGGGCAGGGTGAAGTTTATACTGGGAGGTGGGATCTGTTAGTTGACATCAGAAAAATGAAGTCAGGTGAAAAATAAGCTAGAATGGGTCTGAAGTATAATTATGAAATAATATTATAGAGTACATGATGTTATAGAGCACAGGATGAACATCTCTGGGTCTCAGCTTATTCATTAAAAAATGAAAGGTTTTAACTCTATGATCTTTATTTGTGTTAATTACTCCATCCTCCAAAAAAACATCTACATGTATAGATACAGCGAAGTGTCTAAAAGTTTATACCCCAAATTTTTATGTTTACCTCTTGGGATGGTAGTGGGATCTTGAAGTTTATAGAACATTGATTTTCTTACTTTACCACTCTTCTCTATTTCAATTATTAAAACAAGAATTCATGCATATATGAGTTAGGTTTACTTACATAATCAGAGAGAAAAAGAAGCATCTCTTGGGCCACAAACCATGGATTTGAGGTTCAAGGATTTAAACAAGTCTTGGGTTAGTTTGCTAATCTAATTCCTATGGGGAAAGTATCCCTCACCTTAAAAATCTGCTGTGCTCCTTCCTCCATCCGGGGCCAGACCTGGTAGCGAAACCTCCAGAGTGTGTGGAACTTGAGAACAGCATTCAGCCTCTGTACAGTCTCTGGGTGGTGGAACTCTGACATCAACATGTCAGACACAGCCTCAGGGACTTTCACCGCACACAGCAGGAACATGGCAGCTAGAGACGGCCAACAATTTGTCAGCTACACAACTTTTAAATTTGGTTGGTTCTTGGGGATGGGGACAAGTGGGGAGCTATTCTTGTGTCTTGCAAATGACTCCTGAGCTAATGCAGCCAGGCCACCGGCATTGGCAAAAGCACATCTTATTTCAGCTGCTGGAAACCAAACATAATACTTTGTGCCATCCACAATTTTCCTATATCTGGTGAGGGCAGTGACAGTGTGGTATTTCAGTAGAATACCTCATTCCAAGCAAATCTTCCTCTGGCTCACAGTGCAAAGTGAATATGTGAGGAAGCAAATGAAAAAAAGGCAATTATATACCAAAATATCCTTTTTAGAAAATGGTAAGAGTCATCTCATAGTAATCCAGGGACAGTATGTAAAAATGTCCATTAAAAACTGTCCCAGTTACATTATATTAAAAATAAAATCCACATTGTAGACTGTATTAGAAACATCTACCCTTCTGAGAGATGGAAAAGATCAAGAAGCCCAAAGAGATTTCATGAATCACGATACCATTGTTGTTTTTAATTTTGGGGAAAGCCAAATATCAATATGAGAAAGGTCAAGTGCCCTGATAAGTTACAAAGTTAATGAATAATGGGGCAGAAAAAGACACTCTGTAGCATGGATGAATGAGCCAGTGTCAATCATAAAAACATAATTTAAAAATCTCTCTTGTACTTTTTCCTGGATCATCAAAAAAATACTTAGACAATTGTGTTAGGGTAGCTAGGATTGAGTGCCAGGTCTGAAACCTCTCTGCTATGTGTCCTTAGGAGAACCTCTCAACTTCTCTCAGCCTCTGTTTCTTTAGGGTCAGAAGGTCAATGATGATGATGACGATGATGATAGCTGCCTCCAAATTTGTTGTCAAAATAAGATAAAATAATGTATGAGAAAGTGCTCTGTGACACGAGAAGTCTACACACTTCTAAAGCAGGTTTCATTTTTTAGAGACAATGTGGCATATGGGAGGGACATCTATGTGTGTGCAGTCAGAAGACCTGGGTTTGGTTTCCCAGCCCTGCTGATTCTGAACTGTGTGCACTTGGATAAGCCCTTTGACTCTCTTAGTTGCAGTTTGCTCATCTATAAAATAGTGGTTTCAAGGATCCAGTAAGACAACTGGTGTGCTATAGTTAGTTCTATAAGAAATGTTAGCTACTGTGACCATTAGCTTTTGATTATACTTTTCTTTATCCTACTAGTTCCTTAAATCTCCACTCTGTCTCCTTCCATTACTTTTCTTCAAAGTGTACTCTACTCTGTCTCAACGTTTAAACACCATGGTTGCTCTTTACATTATTGCAGTTGGAGCTCTACCTCAATCTCTGTCCTGAAGCAATTCTCTGGTAATGATCACTAATCAGTAGACCCAGTGGTTTTGTTTGTTTGTTTGTTTTACAGCATTTGTTTCCTTTCAGTTTTTAACACCTTCATAAAAATCTCTCTGATGAGCTCTCCTCTTTGGCTTCCATGGTTTGAGGTTGAGTTTTTCTCCTACTTTTCTGGTCATTTTTCAGGGTATTCTGCTGGCTGCTCCTCTTCCTGTCTCTGAAGATAGAGAAGGTCAATGGCTTAGTGCTCATCCTTCTGCTCTTTCCTCTCTATAGATTCTTCCCTTGGATATCTCATCCACTCTTACTGCTTCAGAGACCACATAGATCAGATTTCCCCCCCAGTTTATCTCTACCTTTGACTTTTTCCTATTAGCTTTAATGTCACATCACTGGCTATATGTCGCCTTACTACTTCACTCATTGCTGCCACATTCGACTTGGTAACAACACATCCTCTATATATGACATTACTCATTGGCTCAGAACCCATGAGTGGTTTCCCACAGTTCAATGGAAAGTCCATACGTCCAAGTGTGTCTTTCAAGGTCTGTTACAATCTGAGTCCCACTCACTTATCTAATAATGGACTGGGGACTCCTCTACAAAAGCCACCCCAGTCTCAGTTCCTCTTCATGCTTTCCAGATAAGTCCCATGCATTTCCACAGCCCATGTGGCTTTGCATACACCATCTTCTTCTAGCTTTTATTAAAGCCCGGTCTACCTGTTCATATCTTACATGAAAGTTTCCATGGCTGTCTCATACCTGGGGAGTGTGCCCTTCCCTACAGCTCTCCCTGAGAAACATGTGGTAGAGAAGCAAAAATCTAAGCTTTAATGTGAACAAAAATATTTTACAAGGCATTTGTTGCAGTGTAGTATAAAAATCCAGAATAAACCTAAATTCCCATTAGTAGGTCCAGGTTAAATAAATTATTATGCCCATTCATTCAATGAAATAGTTGGTGGCCATTAAAAAGAATGAGGTGAATCTATAAGCAGATGTTAAAAATGGTTTCCTAGGGAGTGCTTCTAACAACTTCTCATTGGGTACTGCCCAATTTGAATTGGTTTTTGTTCAAATAAACTCTTCAAATTTTTAGTATACCCCAGTTTATCTTTTAACAGTTCTGGTGTCACAAGAGGGAACCAAAGGGGACCCTGATGGCCCCCAGGAGCAATGAGCAACCAGGTATAGGTACCTATGGAGTGCCTGAACTTGCTGCTTTCTTGCTACCTACCTCCAGAGGTTATGGGTAAGTCTCTTACCTGGTCCTGGATCCTAGCTCTGCAGCTTCTGCATTATGGACTTATAGACTTTATTTGAGCATTTCTTTTTCTGTATTGGGTCTGGAAACTGGCCTGAGTTAGCCTGGGTCAGACTGGGTTCCAAGGACTGATTCAGATTTAGAAACTGGACTGGGTCTGGGGTCAGAAGTAAACTGGACTGGTCTAATATGAGGCCTCAGGTGAATAAAATTTTGTTTTAAGGCTGAACAAGTAAGGTTAACCTTACCAAAGATAGTCTTGAATCACGAAGCCACAGTGGATAACTTAATCATCTCAGATAAGCTCATTCATTTATGAAAGGCCCTAAAGAAAAAAGGGTCTCAGCCAGGCACTCACTATAATTGTTATTTGGGATGGCTCTGGATTTGGGGAGGGTAGTATGTTTTGCATCATCTTTGTCCCCTCTTGTGTCCATGGGGTTGTTCAGTACTGCCAGAAATATTTACTATTTGTCTCAGATGAAACCTGAGAAATTATTCAAAAGGATTTATTCATTCATTCATTCATTCATTCATTCAAGTAGCTCTATGGTCAGAAGTTGGCCAAATTGGAAATTGATATTCAGAGCTCCATAGAAACTTTTTCTTTTAGGGCTTCTCTCCTAAGTCAAAATGAAACTAAGAGCCCGGAGGGATAGAAACATTCTGAAGCCACTGTGGAAGGATTTACTAAAACATTCCAAAGAAACACAGTCATAAATCTAGAACATAGGAATCTTGATTTCCATCTTAGTTGATCTCCCAGATATAAAGAAGCAATTTGAGGATAATGTAGCTGGATGGCTGGGTAAGCATCTTGATGTTCAAATTACAACATAGTTCTTTGAGGAATTAATAAATTATCTTCTACTTATCAAACAAAAACAGAAATGCAGCCCTAGAAACAAAGCATACCTATCTTCTCTACCAATCTCTAAACCCCTATTCATCTCAGAAGGATTTCAGATATTATAAGAAATGTGGATTTAGGGAACAAAAGCCCTTCTTGAAGAAATTTACATCCTTTCTGTGTGCCTTTGAGATGTAAATGTTCTATCTGGTCTTCCTTAGAAACCTAGAGCCAAGTCGAAATGCAAACTTCAGGGAGGTGATTTTTATCAGAAAAAAAAAAAAAAAGGAGACTACTTGAGAAATTAGGTGAATGAAAATCTTTAGCCTTTTCCACAAATATCGGTAAAAGAATTAGCCATCTGAGCAAGTAATCTTAACTTATTCTATCTGCCAGAAACACACTTTAGATCCAAATGTTTTTTTCATAAACTAGTCAGTTTTGCATTATCACACCTGTCTCATGGCAAAAATTTTAAAGCAAATGCTACAAGATCTCTGTGTCTGTCTATATATTTATGTATGTCTATGCATGTATGTTGCAGATGTGTGATATATTCTTACTCCAGATGATATTGCCAAAATTAATTTGTAAAGAACTCTATTTATTGGATTAAAGATAAATAAGCACTTATATAAATCAAATATACTCTCAGAAATATAGAAACTAAATGAAATGTTTTTCAAGTTCAAAAACAAACAAAAAACAGAACAAAATCTGAATGGTGTGAAAAGAATTGTTTGAAGGCTTATAGAAAGGAATCTTTGAAAAGAAATTTTACATGTGGCTGGAATGGACGTATTTAAGTTTTTAAATAATGAGGTTTTTTAAAATGTTTATTTTTTTTTTTTGAGAGAGACAGAAACAGAGTATGAGCGGGGGTGGGGCAGAGAGAGAGGGAGACACAGAATCTAAGCAGGCTCCAGGATCTGAGCTGCCAGCACAGAGCCAGACGCGGAACTCGAACTCACAAACTCACAAACTGTGAGATCATGACCTGAGCTGAAGTCGGACGCTTAACTGACTGAGTCACCCAGGCGCCCCTAAATAATGAGTTTTAATATTAAAAACACACTGGTAAAAAAATTAGAATTTGGTTTTGTCTCACCAAAACAAAACAAAACAAAAAAACCAAACTTTTCGTGGACTATTAGGTTTTCATAAAAGATTGTGAAAAGTGTTTTTTTTTTTTGTTTTTTTGTTTGTTTTTTACCTTTTGGATAATCTACCTGGAAAATGAAGATTTTATGCCTTGCCAAAATAATTTACTGTGCTTCATGTTGTCTTTATCAGGTCTTTAATAACTCAAAAAAACTCAATCCTTTTATTATTAAAAGAGCTAAATTTGGTTCAGAACTATGTAACTTTCTGTATTTACCTTTAAAATCCATTGTGGCTTAAATAGATAATTAAGTATTATTTCATAATGATCTGAGATCCTACTTAGTCAAATGTTCAAACTTTTTGACATTTTGGCAACTTCCCAAAATCAAATTCTAAATGAAGTCTTTTTGATTTCAAAGTAACTGGGTTTTCCCAGAGGGCCCCTAGAAAATCTCAAAGAATGTCTCTCGCCTCTGAAGAGAGATGTTAAACTAATTAGGTTTATTTGGCATGTTAAATTATGTGGAAGCATTGTCAAGTAAGAAGTGTTAATAAACATTCTTAAATTATATATGTATGGATATATGTTACCAATACATATATATTGTTCAAAGTTTCTAGGAAGTTGTTAATACTCTCATGGTCCAATTATTATCCTAAATTATTGCATACCATAGAAATAACTCATTTTCTTTACCAAATGAACTCCCATCAGATCTTTAATCATGGCCACTTTTTAAGTCTTTTTGTCATTTGTAGACAGTTCTTGTTTTATTCTGATGCTTTGACAAAAAGCATCTTCAGAAAGATTCATGGTAAGATCATAAAACTGAACTGGTTAAGCATTTCCAGAACTAATGGAAAAACAATTCAAGTAGAACAAGAATTAATGATATGAGATTGAATGTATTGATGAGGATGATTAAAATTTTAAATAACTTTTTCTTTGAAACATTGCTGGTTCCTTAATGTTTTATTTTTCCAGATTTAAAGATACTTTTTTCTCTTTTCTCTTAAGCTATCTATGACTTAACAGTAATTTTATAAACCGTATTGAAATAAAACATTCACTTTTCTCTTCACCTGATTCCTCCAGAATTCAGAAACTCATTGAGTATTCTTACTTTCATGACAATGTAATTATTTGCATAAGTTCAATAAGAACCTGTTTTTCATATAAGAGGGCACAACTGGAAACATTTGTTTTATCACTGAGACTTTGACTGGAATATTGTATTTGAGAACATGCATAAAATCAGATATGACCAGACAATTTTAAGGAAGTAAGGTTGACTTTATGGAGTCAATAATAGCTCATTGGAAAAACTGGCCTGGTACCTTGCTTACAGGATTCCCTGCAACCTTACCAGGTGAGTAAGAAAGGTCATTTCTGGGAAGGCCCAGGAAACTCAAGATATCCTGGGGACCTCAAGAAGATTGAAATTCAGCCAAATCTATAGGTATTCCAGGTGAAGTCTCATATTGAGTTCTTCTCTTGGTTTCTCAGCCTGGAGAGGTTTTTATTTTTGTTTTTTCCTGATTTTTTTAAATGTTTTTTTTATTTTTGAGACAGAGAGAGACAGAGCATGAGTTGGGGAGGGGAAGAGAGAGAGGCAGGCACAGAATCTGAAGCAGGCTCCAGGCTCTGAGCTGTCAGCAAGAGCCTGACATGGGGCTCGGACCCAAAAACCATGAGATCATGACCTGAGCTGAAGTTGGACACAACCTACTGAGCCACCCAGGCACCCCTGGAGAGTTTTTCAAAATCCAATCTACAGGGGCGCCTGGGTGGCTCAGTTGGTTAAGCGTCTGACTTCGGCTCAGGTCATGATCTTGTGGTCCGTGAGTTCGAGCCCTGCGTCGGGCTCTGTGCTGACAGCTCAGAGCCTGGAGCCTGTTTCAGATTCTGTGTCTCCCTCCTTCTCTGACCCTCCCCTGTTCATGTTCTCTCTCTCTCTGTCTCAAAAATAAATAAATGTTAAAAAAAAAAAAGATAAAATCCAATCTATGATTCTTATAAAAAGTTCCAGCAAAACAGATTTGAAATAAGCCTATATGTTCAATCACTATTCCTGCTGTACTTAGGTAAATAATAAGGTCATTAATAAGTTTAATGAAACTAGATTTATTTTGCAAACAAATTAATTAGTCTTACAGTGATTATCTTTGATAGAAATGAACATGATTGTAAAGGAAAAATTATGTTGCAGTAAAAAATTGTAACACTTGTGAATATCAGATTCCAGTCCTGTTCATTGTCATTGAGGTTATTTATCTGTACACCCAACTAGATCTTGAATCTCCTATTTTCCTTAAATGTCTGGCCACCACTCCCAAACTAATGTTCCCCACTTTCTGATTTGGAATCATTAAGAACAAAAACTGTCCTTGAATGTCCTTGGAAGGGACCATACCAGTTCCTCTTTACTACCCAGATGGCGGCCAAACTTCAGGGACTTGAATGGTAGGTCTACATCCTTCATGAGAGAGTTTCTCTAAACTCTTGGAACTGCATACCAGCTGGAGATCTGACCTTAAAATTGACTAGGGAGCTTCCTCCTCGGATACAGATTGCATTTTGGGGACAGCTTTCTCAAGATGGCAGATCAAGATCATCATCTCCAATATTAAACTTATTCCTTTTGCCTTTTTGCTACTTGCTTTTTTCTGTTAATGAACAGTAAAGACAGTGCTTGTCAGCCCTGACAACTATGGCTACATCTACTGCTAAGGCCATAGCTGTACAACAAAATCTCTGTATTTTCCTGGTAAGGTGGTTTCAGATAATAAAATTGCTTCAGATTACTTATTGGCTAAACACAGAAACTTCTGTGCCATGATAAAATAGCCCTTGCTGCACCTGGCTCAAAACATCTGGCATTGTAGCAAATACAAGAAATTAACAAATAGGCCACTTGGCTAAAAACAGGTACATTAACTGGTACCAACTAGTTTGGGTCATGGAGACCCTGGCTGAGGAGCACCCTTCAGTCTCTTGGCATTATACTCCTAATAGTTATCATTATAGTCTCCCTGGTGTGCTATGTTGTCTCAGTGTTCTTAAATGCACGGTCACAGCATCAACCATATATTACATGGTCTCACTTGCTCAGAAGAGCAGAAAGAAGATGAACAAAGAGGGAAATAGTAAAAACGATTGTTTTACGGATCTGACATCATAACCTATGAGTTTCACAATGAAATAAGAGCAACTTAACTCTGATCTGACTGAGGGTAGCACTAATACCAAATTTTTGGATCTCTTATATATGAGAGGATGACCACAAGGGGAAATTTGTTCATTAAACAAGGAGGCCATTAGAATGATGTGGCACTAATCCTGCAGTGACCTATGTAAGCCAGCAAGAATCTAAGCCTGTAAATGCCTTAAGGTTACAAATCATAAAGCTAAAAGCCATAAAAGCCAACTAGGCTTTTAGCTATAGCCAGTCAATAATTGCCTTACTTTGCTTCTGTCCTTTTTCTTTAAAAAATTTTTTTAATGTTTATTTTTGAGAGAGAGAGAGAGAGAGAGAGAGGACAGAGTGTGAGCAGGGGAGGGGCATACAGATTAGGAGACAAAGATTCTGAAGCAGGCTCTAGGCTCTGAGCTGTCAGCACATAGCTCGATATGGGGCTTGAACCTATGAACTGCGAGATCATGACCTGAGCTGAAGTTGGATGCTCAATAGATCGAGCCACCCAGGTGGCCCACCTTTTTCTATAAAAAGCTCCCTGAGCTCCTGTTGGTAAAGCACTCCCAGTTTGGTGCTGCCTGATTTGAATAGATTTTTCTTCAAATAAATTCTTAAAAAAATCTTTTAGATATAAAAGAAAAATGGAAAGTTCAAAAGTCTTTATGATATGTCTTATTTGTGTGAAAGAGAAAACATAACATATACATTGGTACTTAGGTATATATCTATATCTATATCTATATATAGATAGTGTACCCTAGCAAGAGTCCTGAAAGACTTAAAAATTGTCACTTCTGGGGAAGAGACTGAGAGTCATGAGGAAGAGATACTTTTAGCTTCATACACTTATGTATTATTTGAGATTTTACCATGTACATTATGGAATTAAAACAACTGTATAAAACTAAAAGAATATGTACAAAAAGTGGAAAAAACATGAAAAACCCACATTTTGCATGTCCTTTTTACTAGCTGTGTGTCTTTGGCTATGTCATCTACATTTCAACAAATCTGTTTCGATATTGTCATTTGGACACAAAATATTACTTGTATCGATTTAGTGAAGTTAATGATGACGGCTCACGGTAAATCTGGGAGATCACAACACACAAAAAGAAGTTTCTCTTTTTGTGAAGCACGGCGGAAATGCAGGTTCTGGGGAAAATCACTCTATTTAATTTGGTAAGGCCACACTGCTCTTGTGCAGTCTACGGGGTAAACATAAAGGGTGGGTGGCACCTTAGCCTCCCTCCCTGTAGTGCACAGCTCTGTCTCGAGTTCTAGCAATTGCTCTGGGTCTGACCTTGGAATGAAAGGGAGTGGATGTGCGTCTCAGTTAAACACCCAGGATGAGTGGCAAGCAGGGTCCCGGGTGCTCTGTCTTTACCTGCCGCCCCTGCCATGTGCTCATCCATGCTGAGCAGAAGCTCCCAGGCAGCTGGCTGGATGTCTCCATACATCTCCTCTGTCAGAATCGGTGCTGCCTTGATTAGCAGAGATAAAGGGGCAGGCGACAGGCTCATCACCTGGGAAGAGATGGAAGTCACGTCTTAAAATCTTCGAAGACACTGATTGCTGCACTCCTCTTGGAACCTACGTGCCGCGTCCCTTCTCTGCTTTCCTTAAATGACTGTAAAATGCTTCCTAAAATGGGAGCATACTTATTGGCATGGTGTATAATAAGCTTTATACCTCATTAGTTGATTATAATTACAAAACGACACGCTACTTTTAAAATGCTTTCAC
Source organism: Panthera uncia (assembly GCF_023721935.1). NCBI lineage: Eukaryota > Metazoa > Chordata > Mammalia > Carnivora > Felidae > Panthera > Panthera uncia. The sequence continues at coordinate 26,728,014 of NW_026057584.1, forward strand.
CGCAAAAACTATTCTGCAGCCACCTAAGAAATAAGCTGTAGGATGAGCTCTATGAGAAAAGCCAGTACATCTTTGTGTTAAAAGTCCTGATGGGCTTTCAAAGCGTCCTATTTTCCTTTCTCTTAGGACTTGAGGTCCACTGAAGACAGTGAGCAGCCTCTAATTTACAAAGGAGTTCCATTCAGAAAGTCAGTTTTCTAAGCCAGTAAATGTGGATGACATTTTCCCTTTAAAACATTGTGTACTGTAGTTAATGCCCCAGATTAGGCCACACAAAACATATTGAATCCATTATTTCAGATACTTTAGGTGATAAATGTAGGTTCTGGACAGTCTAGGTCTTTAACCGTTTTAAATACTTTCCAGAAACACAAGTTGTTTTTCTTCCCTCCCTGCCACCCGCCCCCACCCCCCCACCCTGCTGCCTGACTCGGGAATACACGTAACGATTTAGAGTTTAGGGTTTAGGCTGTAATAACAATATAACAATGTGTCAAGCACTGGGTAAGTAGTTAAGTGTACTACCTCTTTTAATCCAGGCAATAATCCCTTGAGACGGGTCTAGTGTTATAATCCCCCTATTATGGATAAGGCAAATAAGACCAAGAGACATTGAACAACTTGCCCAAGGTCCCAGAGCCAGAGCGGCAGATGCGGGATTTGAACCCAGAAAATCACATCCTCAGAGCTGTGAGCATGGCTACCACACGCTGGTGGGGGATTAGCTCCATGGAGTGGAGTGAGTGAGAGGAGACATTTTCCAGCCACGCTCCCCAAGCTGGGGCTCTGTGGAAGCTCGCTGGCTAACGAGAAGGGATTTTTTTTTCCTGCAATTTCCTGCAATAGAGACCCACCAATTAAAGGGTTCTCTATGCTAACACTGTGCCAACTGGCCCTGTAGGTCTCAAGCATTAGTAAAAAGGGTATTTGGCGCCCTCCTCCCCCATGACTGCTCCATGAATATTTCTGATCCAGATGTCAATACCTGCAGTCTGATGTATTTCAGCATTCCAGAGTCCTTTTTGCCTTCCAGGTTGGCATCAGAAACTCTCTTCTTCAGAGAAGGTGTCCTCAGGCATGACTTCTCTGAGCACTGCAAAGAACAGGAGATCAGTGACAAAGAGTGTCACATCCTCTCAAGGCCAACAATGCTGTTTTCCCCCAGTCTCCAAACAACCATCTTCTTCTTTTTTTCTTATTTATATTTTTAAAATACTTTTATTTATTTTTTGAGAGAGCAGAGTATAAGTGGGGGAGGGGCAGAGAGAGAGGGACAGAGGATCTGAAGCAGGCTCTGCACTGACAGGCTGACAGCAGTGAGCCTGATGTGGGGCTTGAACTCACAACCTGTGAGATCATGACCTGAGCCAAAGTCAGATGATCAACCAACTGAGCCACCCAGGCACCCCACAACTATCTTCTTCTAGCGGGGGGGGGGGCAGTTTAGGCCTTTTTGGAGGCCCACACTTTCTGAAATTGATGAAAACAGCTCATTTTGGTATGAAAGAGAGCTCAGAGATAGCTACAAGCTCCTCTTTTGCCACAGAGGCCCAGAGAAGCGGAATAACTTGACCAAGTTACAAAGCTGGCCATTAGCAGAATTAAAACAAGACAAGGATCTGTTGACTTCCACCTCAGGACCCATTGTATCCCAGAAAGCTGTTTAAAACCACAAATATTAAAAAAAAAAAAAGTCAGTTAAAACTTAATAGCTCTTTTACGGGGTTGGATGTTACAAGGTGGCCATTTGGTCATGGAAGAAAGAACGTATTTCATAAAGGAGTGTTGGGAAGTAAGAAATAGACTCATCAAGGAAGTATAAGTCCACAGCATTTATTATCTAGGCCTGAACTGTAAGGTAAAATGATTTCTTTAAAAATCCAAACTCATTTGGAAAACAAAAGCAAAAACCACACTCGCCTATGGGAGGCAGCAACTCTTCTTTCAAATTGTCTCCTCAACCAGGGTACCAAATAAAATGGACTCATCTGCATAAACACGGAGGAGGCAGTTCTCTGACTCTCTGAATGCCGAGGGATGGAGTGGACAGAGCAGCTGGGAGAATGATTGTTCCTAATGGTGACAGGCTCTTGCTTATTTATACTGAGTCTTGATCACTCCTCATTTTGCACCCTGGGCTGTGCAAAGAGGGGATCCATCCTTCTACACGGAACAAACGCTCATTTGTTTTTCCACAGACATGTCAATGAAACACTTTCTCCCTCCATGCTGGGGGAAAAAACTGAGCTCCTCAAGAACTTTTGAGCAAAACTGCACAATGTTAGAGATGGAGATATTTGAAAGAAAAGACATATCTAAAAGTACCTGCATATTCCAAGAAAGTCTTTCAAAGCTCTGACAAAAACACCTTAGACAATGCATCTGGTGTGTGACTAGTAAGGAATGAACTTTTAGAATGAATCTACTTAGAAACAAATGAACCAGAGCTCTTGCTCTGTTTTCTAAATATAAAAACACGGGGGCACATACTTGGGAACACATCTCATTTGAGGAGATAAATCCGGCATTGCGTTTTTTCCTGTAAATGTAAAAACAATATACAGTAATATACATGCTTGTTTTATAATTTAGAAACTGTTCTAAAACCAGATGGCAGTAACTTACCATATAAATATAGGGGTTTATTTGACTTCCTGTTTTAAAAATTCAAGGTATTTTAAAAGTGACATCTCTTTTTTATTCTTTCTATTTACAAAACTATATATGTAAATTGTAGAACATCTGGAAAACACAGAAAAACTTGGAAGAAGAAAAGAATATGTCTATGATCCCTAATCCAATGATGCCCATTATTTTGTTCCTTTCAGCTTTTTTCTACTCTGTGCCTCTTAACATAGTGGTGAGGATGTTATGTATGTGACATACAAGTTTAAACATTTCATTTTATCAGGATCTTATAATGAATATTTCCCTAGGTCATTACAATTATTTTAAAATATGATTTTCAAAGTTTATTAATAGTTCACCCCTTTCTCCTCTGGCTGGACATTTTGTCTTTTTTAGGGTTACTTTTGAATTTACTTCTTGATTAAATTATATGTTTTTTAATCAGGCAGATACCAGCTTAGAATAAAAAGGGTGAACATTCATGTTTGCCTCTGACACTCTGGTAAATGTAGGATTCTGTTTAATCCTATTAACTAGGGACAGAAGGTATATGTCAAGCTTCTCAGATCTCAAACGTTTAATATTCTGGCATGCTTCCCTAGGAAGTATGGTGTATTCTGGTGCCTCATCATAGTTAGGATGCTTGTTTTAGAGGAAAGGGAAGGTAATTAGAAGGGCTTTCAGACTAGGGTGATGGGCTAGGCACTCTTCCCACATGACTTGTTGAGGTTTGAAATGTAGGTATCGAAGATGGGTACTTGTGTGATAAGCACTTGGTATGTACCCAACTCTCTCTACTGATGTGACCCCTAACTCAGACCGACAAGGCTATCATCAGTGGCTTTTTAGATTTAGTAACTTGATGTAAAACTTGGTTAGAAGAGAGCTAGGAGCTAGATGGAGCAGGAGACTAGTTCTGAAGGCATCTATTGGTTGTTGGTGTTTCATGGAAGAGTAAGAAATTTCACTGGACTGTGAGTTGCATATGCTCGTTCAAATTACACATCCAACTGGGACCTGTAAAGAAACCCGAGACTGTAATCCAAGACCAAAGGACAGAATGTATCACTAATAGAGGATGGCACTCATTGTTGACTCAATTTACCCAAGGGAGATATGGTCAATGGGAGGCAGCTAGACAGCCCCATGAGATGTCAGGGATCCTGGGGCATGCTTGCTGTGGCATGGCATAGATCTTGGACCACTGCCATTTTCTTTTCTCTGTGTGTCTTGGGATATATATTCACCATATTTGACTCTGGGACTTCTCTCCTCATTCTGACCATTATTGGTTAAAGTTTCAATGCAAAACCAATTATTTGACTGGCCAGAGATTTATCCCTTGGGATGTTTGGATCATAAAGAGGAGGAGTTGAGCCCACCAAATTCCTGTCCTAGGGAATTAAGGGGCACAGAGTCTGATTCATGGGCGATGGTTGCTGGGGCTGAGAAATGATAGTGCAACCTGGAGATTTTCAGGTTATACACAAGATGAATAAACATGAGGAGCAGGTCAGGGGACAGAGATGGGTGAGCGGGTGGAGATACAGAAAAAAGCAGAGATGAGACACTATATCCATTCTGATAGGGACCACAGCTTTCTCATTCCTCTGAGGCTCAGCTATTTCCTGGTCTGTCCCTGGTTTCATGAGATTCTGCTGTGTCCCTTGGAGAAACTCTAATTATTTGAACAAGTTTCAGGGAGATTCTTCCAATAAAAGATTATTGACCAGAGAGGCATAATACTTAATTACTTTAAGTAAAAAATGTACTTATTCATTTAATAATTCAAGACTGCTTATTAAGAGTTAGCCATAAGCCAGGAACTGAGCTAACTTTTGGGGATATGCTGAAGAACAAAACTCCCTTGGTGCTTGCCTTCACGGAGAGTATATCTCACTGGGAGGGACAGATAGCAAGCAAGGAAACAAATGAAAAATCATAGTAAGCACAAATGCCACGAATGATGATTTGCTATGGAAATGATGGGGTATTTGAAACCAAAGAAAATTGGAGCCAGTCTACCAAGATCTCTGGGAAAGAGATCTTCCCAGAAACATGTTTCATGACGAGAGAAGTCCAATTATTTCCCTAAAGATAACCAAGACCTTTGTGCCTCACACATCTTTGACACGTGAGTATGAATGGGAAGACATTCTGGCAGATGAAGTCAAGACCCAGGGTCTGCTCTTGGTCTCAACAATAGTCTCTTCCACAGCTTTGGAAAAACATTAGTCCTGCAGGAAATCAGTTGGCCTCTTGCCACTTTCATTGGCTTTGCAGAATTTACTGATGCTGTGCCCTTTCTTTTTTGGGCACGTATCACTTTTTACATCCCTTTCCTTTCTGTCTGAAAGGAAAAGAAAATTTTTGTTTTATCTACTCCTTTTTTTTCATCGGCAAGCACTAACTCAACATTTACTCTGTCCAAAACATGGCATTGGACAAGAAAGATATATGTAGGAAAGTCAAAGAATTCTTTGGTGAAGGTTTTATATATATATATATATATATATATATATATATATATATATATGGTTTATAAAAACCTCCTAAGCTTGGAAGTGCACTAAAATAGACTAGCAGGATGTACAGTGACTCTCTGAGCATTGAAATGTAGATTAGCAGATTGATCAGAGTTACATGCGTTACAAAATGTACTAGCTGCCACAAATATATTCTGCCATAAAAACCAATTTAAAAGGAAACAGGAATGAAATATCAATTGCTCATAAAGTTCAATTTTAATCAGAATCACTGCTTTTATTCTTGATTTACTGCCTACTCTGTTTTCATTTTGACCCTAGAAATGTGGGTATTGTTCAATAACGTGACAGATTCAGCACAGGAAATGGAAACATCAGGAGGGAACAAAAAAGAGCTTGCACAGGAGGCTGGCATTTTGAAAATAAAATGTTTATCACAGCAGACTCAATATATTTTTTTTCAGCTCTTCACCTGCATTACTAATTTAAATATGTTAAGATTAGAGGACACCTAACTCCTGCTTTACATTCTCTTCCTCTTTCCCAAAATGTGAGCATCATCTAAGGTTGGTAAGACTCTTCTGCTTCAGGCCAGCATCCTTGTCGGGCCTGAGGTAAAGGGCACTCATGAACTAGAGAGCCCACTCGGCCATTTAGTATTTGTTGTCTCTGTGCTGTAGGAGAAGAACTCTAGTACATACCACATGGGATACAAAGTGTGTAAGACTGCCAATTTTCCAGAACTTTCTAATTAAGTGGCAGAGGAGAAATGGGGATATAAAGAGCCCCATTTTGTAGGCAGAGTGATCTTTTTGTTTTTTTAATTTTTTAAAATTTATTTTGAGAGAGACAGAGTGAGAGGGGTGGGCAGAGAGAGAGGGAGGGAGAGGATCCCAAGCAGGCTCCACACGGTCAGTGCTGAGCCCAACACAGGGCTTGAACCCATGAACCATGAGATCATGACCTGAGCCAAAACCAAGAGTCAGACGCCTAACTGACTGAGCCACCCAGGTGCCCCAGGAAGAGTGATCTTATAATTCTCAGAGCCTGATGCTACGCATGGAATAAAGACTAAAGTCCTTCCCAGAGCCTGAGTGGCCCCATGTTGTCTGATCTGCCTGTGCTGCATGCACGAAAGTCCCCTGTGTTTCAGCCACGGTCCTTTGTACTCCTCTTCTCTCAGGTTGGAAAATTCCATATTCAGTTAATATTCATGCATCCTTCAGTCAAAGCTCACTCATTACTCTTATTTCCCTTAACAAGTTCAAAGTCTTGTTCATAAGCTGTCTCAGCACAGTGTGTTTCTTTTTCCTTGCACTTACTGCTGTTGCAGTTTTATAGCAATTTGAGATGTTTATTTGATTAATGTTTGTCTTTCCAACTAGACTGTGTGTATCATATGAAGACAGGGGCCATATTGCTTTTGCCGATTATTACACGCAGCACATAAAATGGACCCAGCATGTCCATAGGTTCTTTAAAAATTTGAAGGTACACTTGGATGGATGGATGGATGGATGGATGAATTAATGAATGAATAATTGAATGAAAAATGAGAAAAGCACAAGTAAAATGCCATTGTAACTTAAAGAAAGGAGGGAATGAAAATAACATTAATTATCCACCATCGTATGCCCTGTGGTTAACTCTAGGAAGATCATAAATGATTTCAAGGAGGCGGTGGAATTTGAATTGGATCTTGAAGGATGTTTGAGTTTGGCCACATATGTATTACAGGTGAAGATACAGTTGGAGCAGTAAGAAATCTCAAAGTGTGTATGATGAACTGTGAACATTGATTTACGTTAGTATATTTTTGCAATGTCCAACATACATGGTTTTCTCCTAAAACTAGGGGAGTTTTTATATGAAGGAGAACTTAACCTAAATAAAAATTCATATACATAACTATGTACATACATACAGATACAAATATATGTATAGGTGTATATTTTTCTTTTTATAACATCATTAACAGTTTATGTAGTTACCCACATTGATCTAGTCCCCCCATGATCTTCCCTCAGAGTATGTGTAGTTTGAATACCATGAAATACAATAGAGTCTAGTAAAAAAAGCTCCAGAGCTTTTTCTGATATTCCATATTTCTGATATTCCATATTTCTAAATTAAAGTGTAGCTGAATATGTTATAGATGTGAGCTGAGACAATCCCATCCTTCTGAGCCTCAACTTTTTCATCTGTAAAATAGGGAGAACAGCATCTCCTGCACAAGGTTTGTAAGAATCAAAAAGCACTCTATCAATGATATATACCTGCATTATAGCCTCACATATATGTTTTGAAAAAAAATACTGGAATATCACATCCCAGAAGGCAAATAGCACACTTATAAGATGTATGAAATACAGATTTTTTTTCTCTAGGATCTTTTGTATTACCCCAAATTTCTTCAGTGAAGTGTAAAATAATTTAAAAAATTCCTTTGCAAAAATTCCTTTGCATTACAAAGTGCTACATGCATGACCCAACTGTGAATTTTTTGTTATTGCTCATATTCTCTAGTTGTTTGATTTATATTTTATTACCATCCCCCACTCCACCAAATCTGGTTTGCAAACTCCTTAGCAGAAAGATCCTGTGCTCCTACTTATTTATTTTTTATTTCTTCCAGAATATCTGGTCTCATATTGTGCCAATAGCAGGTGTACAATGAATGCTCACTGAAATGAATAGGTATTATACCAAAACCTCTTTGTAAAACCACTTGTGAGGAGCAGCTGCTGGGGCAGCCAGAGGCACTCAGTCAGGCATCTTGGCCATCACGCCTGTTCAGGGGCAGGTGGGTGACTCGGGGCCTTCCCGGCAGGGGCACAGCAGCCCTGATCACTGTCTTCATCTTCTGCCAGCTCAGCTGCTCAGTGTACTTGTCAGGAAAGTGCAGCTCAATGTTTAGAAAACATTGTAATAGTTTCTTAAAGGAATTTCCTGTAGTCTGATTTGACCTAGATTACTCAATTATTTATCTGCAAATAGTTGGACCATTTATTACTTATTTCTTAATATATAACTGTATCAGTTTCCTGTTAACTGCTGCAACAAATCACTACAAACTTCATGGCATAAAACAATAAATATTTATTATCTTACGGTTCTCGAGGTCAGATCTAAAATGGATTGGCAGGGCTGTGTTCTTTCTGGAGGCTCTAGGGAATCATCCATTTCTTTGTCTTTTCTGGCTTCTAGAGGCTGCCCCGTTCTATGGCTCATGGCCCTGCATCACTCTGACCTCTGCTTCTGTTGTCACACCTCCTTTTCTGACTCTGACTCTCTTATCTCCTTTTTTCACTTATAAAGACCCTTATGATGACAATGAATCCACCTGGGTATTCAGGATAATTTCCCCCATTAAAAGATTCCTAGTTTATTCACATTGGCAAAATTGTTTTGCCACATAAGGTAACTTATTCATAGGTTCTAGAAACTAGAATGCAGACATCCTTGGGGGTCATTATTCTATCACCATAATGTACCCATCACCACCACTCATACAAGTTCATATTTGTTCACAGAAGTAAAACAAAACCTGGGAAAAGATTCCATGTTGGCTCATAGACATGAACACTAAGCACTTGTCTTTTCTCGCTCATCTTCTGTCTTTGTTGAAAATCACACAGGTCTGTAACCTGGTTTATACAACTGCCGTGGTCTGACATTTGTATTTCCAGAGAAAAGATTGCAGGACATCATTTTCCCTACAATAGGCATATTCTCAGGTGACCATTCACTCACCTCTTTCTGTCTCTTGCCCCGGAGAGCCACATTGCTGATGTTGTTACTCTCCCGGAGGGAGTCCACAGTGTCTCCATAGAGCAGCTTGATGGCCCTGACCAGCCGGGCACAGGAGCGGCTGTGGTGCAGGTAGCAGTGAGGGTGGCAGTAGTCAACATGGGTGCAGATGAAGCTTTGCTGATTGCACAGCAAGATCATGACCTGGAACACAGACATCACTCAGACTCAACCAGGAAATCGGGTTTGAAACCACAGTAATTTACCAATTCCCACGAGAAAGCAGAGTTACAAGCCTTTATGCACTTGGCTTCTTTGATTTCTCCATTCACACTTGATAGATCTTTTCGAAACAATAAAAGGTTAAGTGATATTGAAAAACCAATTATTGTGGAGTATATGATTTCCAAATATTTTCAAATGAAGATTCTAAACTTGAAACACACTAGTTTTTCAGCTCTTATGTTGTGGACGGAGCCAGATTAAAGGGTATAAACTTGTGAGAAATTTTGTGCCAAAGGATTTGGCTGGCCTTTGACAGCTGTGGGATGTCTTTAACTCCAGCCTGCCAATGTGGAATTGAAAACACTTCTGCATCTTCCACCTTGGCCTATAACCTTCAACTGAGCCTGAACCTGACTATAGAGCTTCATTTCTTCTCTCTATAAATTAATTTTTCTTTCGCTTTTAGGCTATTCTAGCTCTTGCGCCTTGATCTGGCTTAAATCCTCACATCACCTGGACTTCCCAAGTAGGGTTCCAGAAAAGAACTCAGTTGTTTTAAAGGATATGGTTATTTTAAGATAAGGAACAAAGGCCTCTGAGTTTGTAACTTCTTAAGTTGCCTTTCTAAAAAGGCAATAGCATTCCTACGTGCACAAGGCTAGTCAAATATGCATAGAGTAATCTTCCGAATGCTTCTATCCTTCATAAAACCAGTTCCCACCCCAACACCTAACCTGTGAGAGACCATGTGCCATATGGGTTGGAGAACATTAAAAGTCCATATGGACAAGGCCAATCAAACCTACCAGGTAGGGCTGCCACACATTTCCTCAGGAACGAGCGGCCCTGCTTACTCAAACTCAGATAACAATATCTCACATCCCTCAAAGTTAAAAAAAAAATAGGTGTTGCCTGAACAGAATATCCAGATTTCTCTCGAGATTCACTTAACATTCCTGATATTCCTGTTTATACTGGTACAAAGCAGGGCACATATAAGAATTGTAAGGTTTCCCTTGTTATTCTCAAATCTGGCTGTTAAAGAGAAATACCAAGAAATTCAAGCAACAACAATAAAAACCAAATAAACAAACACACAAATGGACTTTTGCTTAGGAGATTCTGATTCAGTATAGAATTTCTAGGAGGTGACCTAGAAATCTGTAGTTTGAAAATTATGCTCAGGGATGTCTTTTTGATAGATATATTTCTAAGGTAGTCCCCAAGGATCCCACCTTCTGGCATTAGTGCCTTTGTGAAACCTCCTCCTGTGGAGTATGGGCTGGCCTAGTGACTTGCTTCTAACCAACAGAATGTAGCAAAGAGGATCAGATGTTACTTCTGTAATTAGATTGTGTAAAATAGTGACTTGTCTCTTGTTACCAGACTCTCCTTTACTGGCTTTGACAAAGCAAGTTGCCATGTTGGAAAGGTTCATATGGCAAGGAATGAGGCTGGTCTTTGGCCAACAGCCAGGTGGGAACTGCGGCCTTCAATCAAACAGTCCTTTAGTAACTGAAATTCCACCAACAATCGTGTGGGCTTGGAAACAAACTCTTTCCCAGTGAAGCCTTCAGATAAGACCCCACTCTTGGCCAATACTTTGATTGCAATCTTGTGAGAGAGCATGAAGCAGAGGACCCAGCTAAACTGTGCCAGGATTCCTGGCCCATAGAAACTATAAGCTAATAAATGTGTGTTGTTTAACACACACACACACACACACACACACACACACACATATTAATACATATATTTGAATATATATATTTGAATGCCTGAGATTGCATTTAATACAATGAGGCAGTCAGGACCTGGAAGACAAGATGTGGAAAGGGCATTTACTGAGGTGAGCACAATATGGGCACATGCCACATTTTCCTTCAGGCATAAGTGGCCAAGAAGCCAGGCAAAGCTTTAGGCAATTTCACAAGAGCTGGGAGATAAAAACTGGAGTTCAGAATTGCCAAAAGGAAGAAGAATTGAGTGGACAAGATCCTGTAGAGAAGGTAGACTTGGTGCTGGGTGACTATTTTCCTTCTAGGCATTTGTTGATTGAATAGCTAAGAAGCCAAGCAGGAACCAGCTGACAAGCAGTATGGAGATTTTAGCAGTGTCACTGTAATAGGGAAGCAAAGTTGGAGTTTCTGACCCATCAAGCCCGGAGTTAGTTATAGGACACACACCAGACTCACACTGGAATACTTGATACTAGGAGGTATGTGTTGGAGAGTGGGGTAAGGGGGAGAGCACTACTACAAGTCAAGTCCACTTAGTCCTTGATTGCACTCAGGTGATCTTTGCTGCCTGTCAAAGTATAGGGTGAATCCTCTCTGGAGGGAGATAGCATCATCTGGAACCTCTATAATTCTATAGCTTTTTTAAATTAATAAACTTTATTTTAAAGTAGTTTTAGGTCCACAGCAATAAATTTAGCAGAATGTACAGAGAGTTCCCAAATACCTGCTGCCTCTACACATGCAGAGTGGACTTCATGATCAACATCTTCCACCAGGCTGAATGTTTAATATAATCAATGAATCTACACTGACACATCACTATCATCCAAAGTGCTTAGTTTACATTAAGATTCACTCTTGGTGTTGTACATTCTGTGGGTTTTGACAGATCTATAATGGCATGTATCTATCACTGTGCTTCTATAATTTTTCACCCACCATAACTGGCAAACTGGCAGTCAATGAAATCACTAGGCATATTAAGGAACAGACCAAGAGAAGACAGTACATTCACATATTGGAGTTATCAGTCATGCACTTCAAGTGTGCATGATTCAAATAAAAATTAAAAATATTTTAACTGAATGATAATGAGCATATGATACATTGAATCTTGCATGATAGAGCTAAAGCTGTTCCTAAGGAACATTTATAGTTTTAAATGACTATTTAGTGAAGTGGTTGGAGATCAATTATCTAAGTATCTATATCAAGAAGCTAAGGGATGAAAACACGTTAACCTGAAAGAAAGTAGAAGGAAATAGTAAATAGGAGGAATTAGTGAAACACAACTCAGACATTCCCCAAATGACAAAACCAAAAGCTGATTTTCTGGTTAATAAAACTGACATACTTCTGGCAAGACTGAAAAAAGGGCTGGGGGTAGGAAAGAGAGAGAGAGAGAGAGAAAGAAAGAAAGAAAGAAAGAAAGAAAGAAAGAAAGAAAGAAAAGGTATAACCTACCAACATTAGAAACAATAAAGTTACATCATTGTAGATCCTATAGAATTTAAAAGGACTTTAAGAAAATATTATAAAAACCTTTCTAATAAATGTAAATATTTGGATTAAATTAACAAATTCCTAGGGGAAAAAAAAGTGCCCAAACTGCTCCCAGAAGAAATAAAAAATCATACTATGTAAGTTGAATTTGTAATTAAAAACCTTCCCACAAAAAAATGTTTAGATCTAAGTTTGTACTTAAAGAAGAAATAACACTGTTCTAACACAAATACTTCACAGAAAACTAAAAGCATTACTGAAGGAAATTTAAGAGGTAGGACATAAATTGAGAGATAGACTACTTTATATAGAAGATTCACTGAGTAAATATTTCAATTCCTCAATTTTAAATGATTTTTATATTCAATATAAGGCTGTTTTGAAAGCTTTTTAATAGAAATTAATAGGTGATTTTAAATGGAAATGACTATAGCCAAGAATAGAACAAGCCATCTTGAGGAAGAACAAAGGTGCAAGATTTACCCTTATATGAACCAAACAAACCATAAAATGACAGGGTATGTGACATATAAAGCCAATTACATGCATTTCAAAAACAGACAGAACTAATCTATGGTGACAGAAGTTAGGCTGGTGGTTACTATTAGGGGAGGGGGGTGACTGGTAGAAGGCATGTTTAGAGCTTCTAGAGTGGGACCATGTTCTTGACCTGCTGGTGGTTACACAGATAGTCACTTTGTGAAAATTTATTGAGCTGCACACATAGGTTTTCTATGCTTTTCAACATGTACATTGGACTTCACTAAAGAGTTTACTTTAAAAACAGCTGCCTCAGAGAGTCTTGAAAATTAGGTTCTGGGGATCACTTGCAAACATTTCTGGGGCTCAGCCAGTTGTGATGGCACAGCACTGCAAACTGAGGAGCGTCATGTACCGGCCAGCCCTTATCTGACTCTACCAGGAAGTCAGATTAAAATCACAGAAGGTACAGTCCATATAAGATCACTGACAGTGCAGGAACTATCCCACCAGTTGTGGATCTGATGTTATGCTTCCTTACCTTTCTAATTCTTTCTCATGGCCAGCTCAAACCTTGAACTCTCTAATCCATGCCCAAAGCTTTCTTGAAATCCCCGCCCCCCCCCCCCCCCCCCGCCTATGACCTCTGAAGAAACCTTTGAGGTGTGACCTTTATTATCTTAGATTCTCCACGTCCTGGTTTACAGTTAGATCTATACAGACACAAGACTGACACCATAACCTTGCTCACAGCATCTGTGGTAACCTGTATCAAACTGATGGTGATGCCTGCGGTACCCAGGCTGTCTTGGTCACCAGCCTGGTCTGGTCCCTCGGGATTTTCCCTGACTTACGTTGACCTACAAGCCAGCCATAACAAAGAACCTTCGGTTTTTGTTAAACTTAAAATGGAACACAGTCCAATAGAATACCAACCCTAGTGAGAATTCAGAGGTTCCTATGGTTTTTCTTGGAAGTTAAATTAGATTGATAGTTTTAGTGTACTCTTTTGTCCTCACTCCATAGATCTTTCTCAATACCAAAGGAAATTGATCTCAGGTCTGTCTCTGAGATTCCTACTTACGTGAAGCCATGACATGCTCCTGTGGTAATTTTCCTCTGTGCCAGCAGTACTCATTCCCTCTGGCTCGATGCTGGGCTCACTTGCACTCCAAGGACTCCCTTCTTCAAAAGAAAAATGCCAAGAAAGGTTATATTGTTCAGTCTCTATGGAGAGCATGTTGGTATGGTAGAGTTGTCCATGCTTTTGAATCCTAGGGCAGACTACCGTGGCCCAGTGGGTTAACAGGGCATAGCCTTGACTTTAGTGGAGGAATGTTAATAGGAGCTGTTCCCTTCACCACCAGCTGAACAGGCAATTGCAAAGACATTTATGATCTCTGTTGTGATGGCTTCCATTTTGAGACATGGGAGCAGGGAAGAAACAGAGTCAAGTCCTTGAATTGCTGAGATGAGCAAGCTATTGGTTGAGTGTGCCCAAATCCATTCCAGACTGCCCAGACCTTGCAGGTGTAGTTACAGAGGGACACCAAGCAACCTGCAGTGGCCATATAGCGTGCTGCTGTCTCCTCTGCTGCTGTGACTACGTCTAGTGCCACTGCTCTTGGTACCACCTGGCTTTGCTGTTGCAGCTACTTCAAAAATGGACGGTGCCTCAAAAAAAACTAAGGGAATTTGTAAGCCATTGTGGCCAATCATGGGTAATCCTTTTGTCCAAACTCTTCTCTGTGGAAAAATATGGAGACATTTCTCAGGAATTCACTACATAGTAGACCACACAAGAAAGCTTCGCCCTCAAATCTAAAAGCTTTTCTGGGTCATTTCTATGATGAAACCATGCCGCTAGCCTGCCTATTTTGATCCAGCTGGTCAGGCTAAGTCAATGAATTCAAGTATTAATTGAAATATTTTTCCCCCAAAACTAATTGATGACATTCTTACAACCTCAGACCCGTAACAAAAGAAGTCACAGGTTTGTTTTTTTTTCTATTGTCTCCTTAAAAAAAATAAGCCAAATCTTAACTAATGCATAAATTAGCTATCTTCAAAGGTGAGGGTGGATAGGTATAGAGACAATTCCTATTTAGACTCTCTTTAATTAGATACACTCAGCTTCTATTTCAGTAGACTTGATCGACAATTCATCCACATATCCTGACTGACTTCTGAAACAACTTGCCTAGAAAGGGGAACTTTCTGTTTTGCTTCTCACGGGACTGAATGGCAAAGAAAATGTGCTTTAACTTTTACCTGATAGCTAAATTCCAGGCAGCTGGTGAGTCTTATCTGCATACTTGCTCACTCTTTTCTTGTTAGTAAGATGATCGTCAGGCTCATTGGACTCGCACATTTTGGAGTTCAAAAGTCTCTTTGGATCCTACAGTGACAAACTTCATCTCTAGTCCTTTGATTGTATTCAGAGCTCATGCTCATACTTTACAATCATCCCTTAGTTTATCTTTAAAATGTCCCCTCAGAGTAGGCGAGGGGGGCATAGAATTATTCCCACTGCACAGTTGGAGAAAACAAATCCCTGAGATGCTAACTGACTTGCTGAAGGTCACTCACTGTCAGGTCTAGACAGTCTTTCCCCTGTGATATATAATCTGAGATATATATATATATATTTTTTTTCTGTGAAATAGACGCTTTAACATACAGAAGAACTTTAGCTAGCTGCCCCCAAAGGATTTTCTACATTTTGCTTTCAAGGTCCTGATCAGAACGGAAGTGCAAACATCTGGATTTCAAAAATCTGTCCTGCCATTAAAGTGTTTTCTTTCCCTAACGTATACTGTATATCCTCACTGCTCAAACTGTGGTTCCTGAACCAGCAGCATTAGCTTCACCAGAAAACTTGTCAACGGTTCCTACCCAAGACCTGCTGAATTAGAATCTGCATTTTAACAAGCCTTGCAGGTGACCCGTGTGCACGTTAAGGTTCGAGCAGCCCTGCTCTAAAGGGTGGCATGGTTTTCAGACTGAATGAGTGGTCTAGCCTGTGGCTCTGCTCTTCAGCTCCTGATGTGTAAGAAAACGGGCTTCAACTATTTCAGGATTTGGGCCCTGTCTTCCTACCCCCCACGTCCCTGCGCACCCCACTCCTCTATGTTACCTAGGTCAGTGACAGTGTCCCTGCTCTGGGACAGCTGCAGCTCCTGAGCCTCGGACTCTGAGTCCTGCCGTGATAACTTGCTGCTCTTTAAGCTGCCGACTCGGCGAATGCTGGACAAGGAACCCCCCTTCTTCACCTGGAAACTGCGGGTTCCTTTAATCTGGAGCAGGCGGGAACCTCCTATCCTGATCTTCCTGCTGGGAACTGTATTAAAAGAATAAAATAGGGCTTTTTCCCCCTTAGTTTTCCCCAGCCAGTGTTAGATCCAAGCTCTCCCCAACTTGTCCCTGAACAGCGTCCTCTCTTTCGGCCGGGATGAGCAGCATGTCTGCACGAGGAGCTCCTCCCAAGCCCCAGCCGGGTCAGGCAGCTTTGTTAGGCAGCCAGGAGGCTGGGTCCACCAGGAAGGGCTGGTGCAGCTTCTTTCTTGGGCACATAGCTCATCAGTGCTGGGAACAACCTGCTGTCTTTCTGGCCCAGGGTTCACAAGCATGAGTGCGCCCTTGTAGCAGCATTATCTAGGACTGTTAGCACATTTACAGAACATCATTCCTTGATTCGATAGAACCGCAAACCATTGGTTTTTGTTTTTCTTTTGAAATGGGACTTGCAGAGTTATGTGAGTTATGCAAACCCCTTCATGTAAACCCCTTCATTTTGGAATACCTCATTAAGAAATAAAAACAAGAGGCGCTTCTCTCTCCAACAGTCAGCAGCGGGTTCCGCTCAGCTCCTCAGCAAAGGCACTAAAGGATCTGTTTTCACTGGTGTGCTTTGGGTGAACATGAGTGTGAAATAGTTCCATTTTCAATGCACCTAGTGATGTCATAGCATCCTTCCTTCAGTCAAAAGGCTGGGTGGGATGTGAGTCCAAATGATGCAACACCCTGAGCCAACCTTACAGTCTATATGTACCAAGAAGAACATGCATTATTCATCTTTAGTGTTCTGGAAAAAACAGTCATCGGTGAGGAAAATAAAAGGGTAAAAGAAACACGTTTAAACTTGAAACCTACTTTTTTTTTTTTTTTTTTTTTTTTACAAAAGCATCCTTATTTCCCATACTCATATACAGTTATACTTCCTTTTCTTTTGGAGTTCTGGTGTTGTCACACATTGATTTTAAAAGGGCAGGATAAAAAAAGTTTTCAAAGCTTAGTCATTATCAGGAAGGGGCCATTATTTTTGTAAGAAGATTTCCTATGAATTATTTAAGGCATAGGTATTATTTCTTAAACGTTCCAATCAGGAAGGTTGCATTTTAGTCTTGGGTTCTAACTCTCAGGAGAGTATGTGACCATGATCGAGCTTGTACAGCTCTACAAAATGGTAATTAAATGTATACTTTCAGTGCCAAAAATGGAGCCTATAAGAATTTCTGTTGAATAATGTGCAGTGTTTAATCTCTGACTTAATCTTGCGATTGAGAAAGACTAAAACCATCACCACTGAGCTGGCAAAGGCCTCGTGGAGTGCCCTGAACACATCTGGATAGAATCTTACATCTGGATAGAAACTCTTGCTGTGCAGTTGATTAAATTCCACAAAGACTATGGACTATAAGTCTCCTTTTTAATTATAGCACAAAATTCATCCACTGCATTTTTTAATATTATTTTTAGGCTTAATTGAGGCTTTAATGACCTACCTGAAATACATCTGAAATAGAATATTTCATCTGAAATAGAATATTTTAATGACTACTAATACAATTTCATACCAAGGTAGATTAGGAAGGAGAAAACAGGCTTAGAGAGATTTTTCTTTCTTCTTTTTTTTTTTTCTTTTTTATAGAGACACTGTCTTGTGTTCTATGATTTCATGATACCTTTAACTGTACAAATTTGGGAAAGTAACCCCAAATTAATGTGACCTGAACGAAATTCAATTTTGAGAACCTATTCTATACTACCAAAGATAATCGGATATATCCTGTAGCAGAAAAAAATTAGCACTCAGAATTATGGCATGGATTATTTACAAAGGACACAGTAGTTAGAATTCAGATTTGATTTTGGTACCTGAAAATCTTTAGTAGAGCTTGTACAGCATTGAGTCTTAGCCTTTACTTCCATGAGAACATGAACTAGTGGGAAAGTGAAACAAATACATCTAAATTGGATAAAACATCTTTTCCCCTTTTCTCTCATCTCACATTAAATCCACGAGCAAGTCCTGTTAGCTTCACACTTAGAATTTCCTAGGATTTTGAAAGCCCCATTATCTATTCCCTGGACTATTGTAACTGCCTCACTGTTCCGGCTTACATCCCCTCCCACAGCTTGACTCATCTTTTAAATACATAAATCGTAAATACACATATTATATCACTTTCCTAGTCAAAACCTGCCGACAACACTCAGACACACTTATACAAAATTAAATTTCTAACCATATCTACATATCCAATTTATATGCCCTTTGCCTAACCCCATTTCCTGCCACTCTTCTACTCTTTCTATAGTCTTCTACTTCAACTCTTTTTGTTGCAACCATGTTGGTCTTTTTGTCCTTCTTCAAATGTTCCATGTTCCTTCCTGCATCAGAGCCTGGCTCTCACTGTTTTGTCTGCTCAGAAGACTCCTGCCTCAGCGCTTTGCATGACTGGCTCCTTCACATCATACAGGTCTCTGCTCAATGCCACTTTCGGGGTCCTTCTCTGACTACACTCCTTCCCACTCCAGGTCACTACCAATTCTCTGACCTTCATTTGTTTTCCTTGATACCATTTATCATTACTTGAAAGTCTAGTATCTTATGTTATTCCCTGTTATTTAGCTGTTTGCTAATATAAACTGAAATACATGTGGGACATTTTTCCTGTTGGTTGCCGTATTCTGGGACCCTGGAATCGTGCCTGGCATACACCAGGTGTTCAGTAGATGATTGTTGAGTAATTAGACACATCGTGGTGTCTGTATTTTGGAATACCAGTCTTCGTTTGTATTTGGAATGTGGGTAAAACGATGGGACAGACCTTGCTTGGGGATTTTAGGCAGACATTTTAGTTAGAGGATTGTTTCACATTTGTTTTCCCTGGTAGAATCTGAATTGTCCTCAAGTTGTTTACTTCAAGAACAACATTTTTAGCTTTTATAAAAACAGATGGCATGAAATTTTAAATAAACTTTTAATAATATCATTTAGCAGAGTACTTATGACTTTAGCATCTGCTATCAACTTGTCAAAGGATTAAGGAATACTTAGGAATCTTCAAGATTTTGCCAGCCAGTAAAGGCCTTTTTATGAATATGTTCTCATTTTATTTATAGTTTCAGTTTTCTGCTCACTTCTTAAACAACGCTCATATATTAACGTAGTCATTCCATGAGGAGAAAAAACACTAAGCATTTGCGGTTTTGAACATCAAAGGAAATTTACATAAATGATAAACATGAAATTAAAGTGTTCTTAAAAATTAATCTGATATTTTATTTTTTAAAATGGCGTGGAATTTATTCTGTTCAAGTTTAACCATGTCCATATTAGGAATATTTATTTCAGCTACTTTAAGTAATAATTAGCATAATAACTTTGAATAGGCAAAATAAAATCCCCTTGGGATATCTTTAAAAATGTAAGTTTTTCATCATATGCAGTTAACATTATCTGAAAAAGTAACAGTAGAAAAATATATTGAGTTGATACTCCTTCATGCTCAAAAATTGCTAAGACTTGGCTAGTAAATGCTTGGTTGACCATAAATTCAATACAATATAGTTATTATTTGCATTTGAAAAGTGTCATGACAACAATCTGATCTTAAAATATTAAAATTTTTTTCCAGTGTATATCAATTTCTTAGAAAATTTTAAAGATTTTCTGTTTTCTCTATCCAGGGCTATTCCTTCCTAGATTCCTTCATTCCTTCAGTTATCCAACATTTATTGGGTCATTGTCTTTAGGATACCAGAAAATACATAAATGCATAAAATCATGTTTGACTCTTAACAAATGTACTGATATTCTTTTAATTGAAATTCATTAGAAAAACGCAATGAAGGGTGGTGGAGTTTAAGAAATACCCCCCCCCCAAAAAAAAGAAAAAAGAAGTAGCAAAATCAGAGACGTTAACAGTTTAAGGATCTCTTGAAAGCAACTTAAAACTTGGTAATCTTTAGCTTATATTTAGAATTTTCTGTGGTTCTAGTCTGTACACTCATTATATTAATAAAACCTACCACAGTGACAACAATTATTTATCCTATACCAAATCTAGGTACCAGGTACTACGTTTATGCTTTGCTCGTATTGTCTCATTTAAAGCTTTCAATATCACAATGTGGTAGGTGTTAATAACCTAATTTTACAGAGCAGAAAACTGTGGCTTAGAAGGTCAGTAACTTGGACAAGGTCATACAGCTGGTTGTTACATTTTACCATTTGAAGTGCATATTTTCACATTTTCATATATCTGAAATTGATATTTGTGTTACAGTTGAGGCCATCTTAAGATAACTAGTGCCAGGTAGCTGTTGTGACACGTTTGCTATTGCTTATGTCCATGTGAGCATCTAAAGCACCAGCAACAAGATGTACAGAATGGGTGCCAGAGTGTCTTTTAACACCAGGGAGTCAAACGGTAGTTGGGTGACGGAGTGCATGCTGTGGTAAGTCAGATGTGCTTGGCAACATTCTTGAAGGAGGTATTGAGTATGAGGGTAGGCTAGTTTCGTACAAACGCATGTTGGCTCAAGTACCTAGCACCAACAGCTTTACTTCCTTTACAGATCCATTTAATGGTGTATTATTAATATTCTAATGACACAGAGGACATTATCATATAGAGAAAACATGGACACGGACAATTCTGAGTTGCAAAGTGATTAAGAAATTTGAACCTGGAATTGAAGATTGTTTAGAAAGACTTTAAACCATTTATTCTATTTATACTTTCCGTTTTCTTTGGCTGCACAAGAATGATATATATTAATAATAAAATTTGACATCTAATTAAGTCTGAAAGTCCTCTTTCTTTAAGAATTAAATGATAAGAAAGTATTGCATAAGGGCTGAATTGGAAGTATTGTTTCTTCCTTAGTGGTACGTGAAATAATGTTTCATCTGATGACTACCTGGTGGCATCGGTAGGGATATGGAGAGTTGCTGAGCTGGAATTACAATCGGAACTTCTCCGACTGTCGAGTCCAGCTGCTAACTAGCGTGGTTTCCTACCTCATTAAGTGGACACAGTACTGTATGAAGCCAACAGTTTTGGACTTGGGGTGCACAATTCTGTGGTTTAGACCCCAGGCCAAATATCCTATGAGAAACACTGAAACAGGAAAAAAATTCTTGCTTTCCATACCTTTCTTCTCCTCAGCACCTGCATCTGATTTGAGGGTGTGGCTACTACTGTGGAGGGAATCTTTTGAGTCTTCATTTTCATCCAGGACCCCAGCAAAGCTGATCTTCCTCTCATATCTGTGCCGGTCCAACTCAGGATCCAAACGAAGTCTGCAGCTCTCTAAGTCCTGCAATGTTAGTGAGGAGTACATGAATGCTGGAATCTCCTCAGCGCTGCATTGGTCTTGTGGTAAACCTCCCTCCATTTTGAATTGCACACAGCTGAATTTGCACAGAGCCAAATTCTTCTTTATCTAATGCCAATTTCAGGTTGTGGCCAATAAACATATTTCTTGAATTAAAAAAAAAAAAAAACTTCTCTAACTCATAGTTTTCCCCTTTTCTTCATACTTTATCTTCAAAAAGCACAGACCTTGTTCCAAATCTAGAATTAGCTTGCTCCCCTTCTAACACTTTGTCCACAGTTTAGCCTACACCTTTGGCATTCATGTGTTAATTAAATGATTATGCACTGAGTGTACTAAATATGAACGTATTATGTACTGGGGGATAAATAAGAAATGGTTCTTGCCCTAAACGAACTCAAAATCCTGAGACAGAGACTCAGAAGGGAAACAAAAGATAAATTCCTAGACTGAGAGAGTGAGTAGGAACTTAGAAATCAGATTTGGAGGCAGAATAATGGACCCCCACATATGTCTATGCCTTAACCCTTGGAAGAGGTAAATATGTTACCTTACATTGCAATAGGAGCTTTGTGCATGCTGATTTAGGTTAGAGATCTTGAGATGGGAAATTATCCTGAATTAGCTAAGTGGGCTTGGCCTAATCACACAAATCCTTAAAAGCAGAAAGCTTTTCCAGACTGTGGTCAAAGGAGAATATAACTATGGAAGAAGAGTGAGAGAGATGCCAAATTACTGGCTTTGAAGATGGAAAAAAGGACCATGAGCCAAGCAATGTGAGTTGCCCAAGAAGATGGAAAAAAGGCAAGGAAAGAGTCTTCTCTAGAGTCCCAGAAAAGAGTGCAGCTTTCCTAACACCTTGACTCTAGCCCAGTAAGACCTGTGTGAGTCTTCTGATTTCTAGAAATGTAAGATACAATGTTTACACGTTTTTAAGTAGCTAAATTTCTACAGAAATAGAAAATGAATAAAGAGGTGATGTTGGAGTTTTGTCCTGAGGACTTAAAGTTGGCTCAGCAAACAAATGGAAAAAGGCATTTCAGGCTTAAGAAATCTCATATGTGAGGGCCGGAGTCTCAAAATACTATCAGGCATTAGAGATATTTCTCACTCTCTTCTAGAAGGACCTCAGGATTAGAGGGGTTCCATGACTATCTGCTTGTGAACAGAGTGAGCCGGTAACCTAAAGTAAGCCTTGGGGAGGGAAACTATTTTGTAGGAGCTTGGTCAATGAGGCCCCCAATTGAAAATTTGACCTGTTCTGTGAATGGAGACTTATTCAACCAGAAGGCCATATTTAATTGTTAGCTGTAAAACACTCTTGGAGGAGTTGATAGAGGAAAACTATATAAAATGCTAATTTTGTTTCTATAGAGCATTTTTCCCCCAAATACGATGTAAGTTCTCAGATTCAACTAGATATGGAAAACAAAAAAATTAAAAAAAAAACTAGTTTGCACCAAAATTAAAATCTAATGCTTTTAATTGTTATCAATAAATGAAACTTTAGACTCTACATGTTGTTTCTTCTTTTCCTTTTGATTAAGAACAGAAGTTACATTTCGGTACCTAGAAAATTACATCACATCTAGAAAAATAAAGGAACTACAAAGAATCTATTTAGCATTGTCAAAAAATATTCTAGGAATATAATTGCTTCCCCGAAATTAATCCCTTTTAGAAAACAAGTAGAAAACCTAATATATTTTCAATTTTGTTAGCCAAACTTAATTAGATAAATTTCTTACTCGGGACAAAAACTAATGTAAAAACTGATTCTCAAAAGCAGTTCCAATTTCTTCTTTTATCCATTTGTCAAAATCCCATCTATCTTTCAAAGCTACATTCAAATGTGACCTCTTATAGAACTGTTCTTCAGGTCTTTCCAGCCCCTTCTATGGCCAACCATGGCCCTTCTGCCCCCTTTTCATGGCCACTCTTTGTGGCCGGGAAATAATTTTTTATATGTTGGTTCTCCTGTTTCGATATACAGAGGTAACTCTGTAACCTCCCTATTCCCTTTCCTGTAACTATCGCACCACCTTGTTCATAGTCTTATTCTCAATAAACACCCATCAGTTAGCCTTGGTATATGTGAATTGTGTTTTGCTTCTGATTTTTTAACTTTAGGAACATTTGGAATCCAGCAGTATATTTTTCATAACCCAATTTGTTAAATTCCATCAGCACATTTGGCATAGCCTCTAGCAAAATCTTGCATAAAAGCATCCAATATGTTGCTTTCTCTAATGAATGAGTGTAGACAAGAGACTTCCTTACTGCTTTTTACTTTATTATGGTGGACTCATCTATCCATTGGAGGAGAATTACTTGTTTTAATTCATGTTGCTTGCCCAGTGGTTATTGGTTTCACTAATTCAGTTGGTAAACATTTGAATAGACCAGCAGTTTTACAAACAAAATTCTCTATTCAAAAATGATTTCTTTATTGTTCTCAATATTGTTTGAAAATTAATATTTAGAAAAAATTTGATTATTATGCTATTTTGATTATAAATCTTGTAACAAAGCTATTTTTTCTTTTTCTTTTTTAAAAACATTATTTGTTAGTATGGCTTATGAAACAATGAATAAAAATGCTACCAGAAGCTCTTAAAAAAACAAAAAAAACCCATTATTTAAGTTGTATCTAGGGATCTGAGAAAAAATTAAGTTGGTAAAAACGTATTTTAATAATTTTTAAAAGCTTTTGATGTCATTTTGCCTTTTCTTTCACCTCTATGCCCCCACCAATCCAGTAGGTGGCTTCCTGGGATTTCCTGACCCTCTCCAAGAAACAACTGTGGATAAGCTAATTAACTTTTATTTTAATTATTTGTACTTCAGATTCTTTTGATTACTCTCCCAACAATTTGGGTATAACTAGGACTTCTTCAAACAGATATTTTGCACGAAAATCCCATCCATCTTAGAAAGGGTCTTATGGGGCGCCTGGGTGGCTCAGTCTGTTAAGCGTCTGACTTTGGCTCAGGTCATGATCTCGAGGTTCATGAGTTCAAGCCCCGCGTGGGGCTCTGTGCTGACAGCTCAGAGCCTGGAGGCTGTTTCTGATTCTGTGTCTCCCTCTCTCTCTCTGACCCTCCCCCGTTCATGCTCTGTCTCTCTCTGTCTCAAAAATAAATAAACGTTTAAAAAAAAAATTTAAAAAAAAAGAAAGGGTCTTATGGCAATTTCTGACAAAAAGACTTTCTTTTTTTTATTTCTTTTTCTTTTTTTAAAACTTGCTTTATTTTTAATTTTTTTAAATTTTACATCCAAATTAGTTAGCAGATAATGCAACAATGATTTCAGGAGTAGATTCCTTAGTGTCCCTTACCCATTTAGCCCATCCCCCCTCCCATAACCCCTCAGTTTGTTCTCCATATTTATGAGTCTCTTCTGTTTTGTCCCCCTCTCTGTTTTTATATTATTTTTGTTTCCCCTCCATTATGTTCATCTGTTTTGTCTCTTAAAGTTTTCATATGAGTGAAGTCATATGATTTTTGTCTTTCTCTGACTGACTGACTAATTTCACTTAGCATAATACCCTTCAGTCCCATCCACATAGTTGCAAATGGCAAGATTTCATTCTTTTTGATTGCCGGGTAATACTCCATTGTATATATATACCACATCTTCTTTATCCATTCATCCATGGATGGACATTTGGGCTCTTTCCATACTTTGGCTATTGTTGATAGTGCTGCTATAAACATGGAGGTGCATGTGTCCCTTCGAAACAGCACTCCTGTATCCCTTGGAAAAATGCCCAGTAGTGCAATTGCTGGGTTGTAGGGTAGTTCTATTTTTAGTTTTTTGAGGAACCTCCATCCTGTTTTCCAGAGTGGCTGCACCAGCTTGCGTTCCCAGAAAAAACTTTTTTTCTTGATAGAAAGTTTATGTCCCTGATTTTCTTCCATTCTCAAGCCTCAGATTCTAGAATATCCATAGCATCTCATCTGATTATTTTACTACCTTATACTTTTATTATTTCATATATTAGGGTGGTTGTTTTTTTACTATTATTAAAAATGTTACTGAATTAAAAAAAAATTCTGAAGATCCATAAATACTCTTGCCAGAGGCATTTTGCTAAAATAATATTTTAATTTCATTTAATAATTTAATTTTAATTAATAATTTAATTTTTAACAGCTTCTGTGTTGGTAAAACAGTTTTATCATACTGGTTTCCTTATAGTAGGTTGGAAAGTAACTTGAAGGGTGTTTTTTCTTTTTGTTTACCATCAACTATTGTTAGATTAAACAGGAGAAAAATCTTCTTGCCATTTATTTTATAAAGGTCACATCTCAACATAATACATAAATCTACATTTGACAATGAAAGTCTTAGTGTATTGAATAAAAGATCCCCGAGACCTTGTTCAGGGTGATATAGCAGTGAAAACCTTCCTCTCATTGACTGAATGACCAAAGGATCATTTAGCTTAATTTCTTGCCATTTTCTACTAGTCTGCCAGTTGGTTATACAATAATTTTTAACAGATCTGGTTGATTTTTTAAAAATGAAACTTGTTATAATGACAAGGGACATTAAACTATAGCTTTGTGGAGTTGAAAGGGAGAACAAAAATAACTGAGTCAGACTTTAAGATTCTTATTTTCAAAAATCACAATGGATCTAAATGGGGACCAACAAAAATTTGAAAAATGAAAAGTAGATGTACCACCATGCTTTTATGAAGGCTTCAGTATAATTAGAATGTTGAAAAAATAACACTAGTAGAGGCCTTACAGATCACATATTTCATCCCACTTGGCTTCAAACACATGTGCTGGCCTTGATTTGATTTCATAGAGTAGTCTCAATATAATAGTCGAGGTGACATTCAGAAAATTAAAGGCCCAGGTTAATAGGAAATGAAATCAGGGCAGTAAACGTCCCTTTCTGACATTCAGATAATGTAGTTTTGCAGTCCAATGCTGGTATGTTTCTGTTGAAAACATACCTTTTACCCATAAATGTTTCCAATGTAAAAATATCCATTTTATGTTTCCAAGTGTGAGGAAACAGGTCTTCCAGACATTGGAGAACCAGAGGTAGAGGCAGTGCTCAGGGATAATAGCATGGATTCTTTTGTTTTCTCCCAGGGATTGGGGTATGGCCTTGTTCATGCCGAGTCTGGTCAAAAAAGCAGGACTGCTGGTGGAGTGTAAAATTGGCTAAAGTAGAAGCACATGGATCGTGTAACAATTTTTCTGGTAGAGTAGTCTAAGTCTTGTGTAAAAAAAATAAATAAATAAGAGAATTTGTCTGGTTTCTCAGCTCTGGCTGG
The DNA here is from genome assembly GCF_023721935.1 of Panthera uncia. NCBI lineage: Eukaryota > Metazoa > Chordata > Mammalia > Carnivora > Felidae > Panthera > Panthera uncia. The sequence continues at coordinate 26,754,749 of NW_026057584.1, forward strand.
GCGGTGCCTGTAATAAAAGAACCACTGGAAACTTGGTGCCTATTAGAGGATTAAGAGCCAAGGAAAATCGGCTCTGACGTGTGCCCATCTCAATACTCTGTGAAGACTCCTGGTCCTTGCAGAGTGTTGGTATACTCTGCTAAACGAATCAGGCCCCAGCGGTACAGGAGTATGATGTGTGTGCATGTGTGTGCATGTGGGTATGCGTGTGCACGCGTGCATGTGTGTGTGTGTGTGTGTGTGTGTGTACAGTCTTCTTCTGCCCATCCAGATCCATAAGAAGTACTGTAGTAATAAAAGTGTATGTTTAGAGATGTCTACGTGCTAAATACTTAAATAAAATTTTTTCCCCATAACTTAAATGAGAAAACTCATTGGAAGCACATTTCTATAAGGATTTATGAGCAGTTAGATTTTTATGACAGAAAGATTCTGCCAGTGATTTCTGGAGAATGCTGGTCATAAAACTCCTCATAGTTTGCAGAGTAAAGGAACTTAAAGGCTTGTGAAAGAAGATTCAAAATGAAGTAAGCATTGCTCAGACAGTCACTCAAAATAGAGGACAGAGGATATTGAGGAAGTAAGTCCTGTGTATGTGTTCTGTTTTAGTCTCCACAACACCATGAAGTTTTTACTTTTGTCAATTGCCATTTGTCAACTGCAACTCCACCACCTCCTGGTACACACCCTTCTCCTTTGGATTAAAATAGAGATAATGTAACACCTGTTAGCTAAATAGCCAATCCTGCAGCAGATAGCTTCAACTCGGCCAGCACCAATCATTACGTCTTTTAAAACAAGTTTTGTAACCTTGTGGCTTTTGCCTTTATAAGCCCACTCACGATTCCAGTTTGGAGCACACATTCCATTTCCGTAGACCCTGTGTCTTCGAGATGCAGTCTCTAAGACCTCAAAGGAATGCTTTTGTTGCTTTATAGCCTCTTCTTGTATTAGACATTCCCAGCATAACTGACAGCGATCAGTACAATGTTGGACCCAGTGGTGTTATCTTCAGTGATTTCAAGGTCAATTTCAGAGTTATTACTCTTATTTTTTGCAATATAAAATAAGATTTCTTTCTTTTTATATATGAAAATCCCTTGGTTGAATTTTTAAGTTATATGATACATTTGGCCATTGAGCATTTGAGGAAATTGTGGTTACTCAAAACCTAGCCACATGTCTGGCCTCTCCAAGTAACCTGATTATTAACACACATGCTTGACTTACCACCAGAGGCTCAGTGCGTGGTCTGGGCAGGCAAGAAAAGGTTTCTCGAAGGAAGGTGGTAATCTCCAGGAGAAGCTGGCACGCCGCCATCTTCAAGGCAAAGGGGCAGCCACATTTAGAGGGGTTCACAGTACCTATGGAATGAAAGAGTTCCTTCCTAAATAAACGAATCAATAAAACATACACAGAGGCACGGTTTGATGGACAAAGCTACACATGTGTAAAATCAAATTGCAAATGAGAATGTCACCTATACATGTCCAAAATGAAATTGCATATGAGAATGTTACCTATACATGTTCAATTTACCTATTCCTTTTAGCACGATCTATGCATTACCATATACCTCTCTCTTCCTCCATTTTGTAATTCTATAACTAGTATTGTTTAGTATTAAGATATCAATCAATATGAACTAAATTATTTTCCTTAAGACTCATAGCATAACATAACACAGTCCACTAAACTAGAAAGCCTTTTAACAAAAACAGAAATGGAAAGCAGTCTTGCAAGATTGTCACATTGCTAATTTAGTCAGATTTAGACCGTGTAAAGGGTAGTGAACTACTTTTGGGACTACACGAATCTCGCCACCTTATTTTGTGAGAGACATCTTGAGGGCAGTGATGTTGCTTCCAGTTTAGCCCAGATGTGTTTCTGCAGCATAGACAAGACATACTTGGTCACTTGTATCATACACTTTATACAAATTGGCCTATCATATTAAAGCATAGCTACACTAGAAGTATAAAAATATTCTCTTTTATTCTGAAGAATATCAGTCTTTGGATGAGTAAAATGTTGCCTCCATCATAGATCTAACAATGGATTTTACTATAGAGGCAGATAATGGCCAAGGTGACACCATAGAGATTTTTAAAATTCTTAGGATTTGTTCTCAGATACATGTCATCACTAATCCTACAGAAATATACTGATTACTTATCAACATTCAGAAAAGAAGACCAAAGTAATGTCAAGTTCTGCCTCTCATAAAAGAAAGAAAATAGTTATCTATTTGAATCAAGGCATCAAGCAATCACAACTACAGATCAACATTCCTAAATATCTTTCTAAAATATTTCCTGTGTATTAGGCTTTCTTTTTTTTTTTTTTAATTTTTTTTTCAACGTTTTTTATTTATTTTTGGGACAGAGAGAGACAGAGCATGAACGGGGGAGGGGCAGAGAGAGAGGGAGACACAGAATCGGAAACAGGCTCCAGGCTCCGAGCCATCAGCCCAGAGCCTGACGCGGGGCTCGAACTCACGGACCGCGAGATCATGACCTGAGCCGAAGTCGGCCGCCCAACCGACTGAGCCACCCAGGCGCCCCATAGGCTTTCTTAATTGAATAGCATGTATATATTATGGCTTAGCTGAGAGAGGGTGGAAATGATGTTCTTTCTGAAGATATGTGATTTCCTCATGAAAACCATTACTTTTTCTCCAGAGATAGTATGTGGCTGGAGACACAGCCTCTTGTTAAGAACGGAAGAGACAAAGTCCTCTAGAATTTCTAGATGATATTTACTTGAGCCATAATTATCTTTTATTTTACTTACTAATTTTTTAAGTTTATTTATTTATTTTGTTGGAGAGGGAGAATGCATGTGGGCTAGTAGAAGAGGGGCAGAGAGAGAGGGAGAAAGAGAATCCCAAGCAGGCTCATGCTATCCGCACAGAGTCTGACACGGAGCTTGATCTCACAAACCATGAGCTCATGACCTGAGACAAGGTCAAGAGTCAGACACTTAACGACTGAGCCACCCAGGTGCTCGAGCCATAATTACCTTTTAAGTGCAAGATGAGCTATGTACTGACAAGAAAGCAGAACTAAACCAGACATTTCAATCTTCTCTTCAATGCAGGCTACATAAGCCTAGACTAAATTGTTTGGATGTGCAATAGTTTTTAAAAAATGATCAAACACTACATATTCAGTATAAACTTCTGGATGTTGTCCTGAGATTATCATCCAGATTCTTCTTGTCAATCCTGTAAACAGTGAACTTGGTCTTAGTCCAGGCCCTCTTGCAACTATCATCTGAAATGTTTTGTTAAAATGAACAATGATTGGGGTGCCTGGGTGGCGCAGTCGGTTAAGCGTCTGACTTCAGCCAGGTCACGATCTCGCGGTCTGTGAGTTCGAGCCCCGCGTCAGGCTCTGGGCTGATGGCTCGGAGCCTGGAGCCTGTTTCCGATTCTGTGTCTCCCTCTCTCTCTGCCCCTCCCCCGTTCATGCTCTGTCTCTCTCTGTCCCAAAAATAAATAAAAAACGTTGAAAAAAAAATTAAAAAAAAAAAAAAGAACAATGATTGAGTCCTACATGCTCTCATCAAAAACCCAAGTACCAGGCATAACATATCAGTAAACGACACTTATGTGGTCTCATGGAGATTAAAGCTCATTTTGGGCTGTGAGGATGTATCCGTCTAATGGTGCTTTAGCTCATCTGTGTCTGAAGGATGCTTAGGAGATCCAGGGCAGTTTGGAGATGTCTTCTGGTGGGTCTTCACTAGGTTCTGTGATTGCTGGATAGTCCTCAAGTGGTCTTAAGGCCAGACCCAATTCTATTCTCCATTCAATTATCCAAAGGCATTCTAGGATAGTCTAGACTCCTGTGAACTTGAGGGAATCTTTGGGGGCCAATGTTCACTTGGTAGGCTGAAATACTGATATCAGAATTTGGTATTTTGTTAGCAGCTAAGTCAAGAATATTTGCTCTGATGTGATAAAGGATGAGAAAGTGCAAAATGATGAAAAAAATTGCAAAAAAATCATTGGTATGAAAGTGGAAAAGAAGACAGTAAGTTTTCTTTATTATTTAATTATGCTCAATATTACACTCAGCCATCCTTTTACACTTTAAGACTAGAAAGATGAAGTCATCTTGGCATTGCTTAACTAACAACAGTCTTTAACATATAATCAGGGAGTCTGAATTTCAAACCACTGGGGAAAGGCAAGAGGAAGAGGTATTATTGTCTTCATCAGATAATGTCACCAATTCCATAACCATTTAGGAATTTTATTTAGGTAGTAGTACACATACACAACAAGCTTGTATGGTATACAACACACGTATGCACAAAATGGTGTTGAAGAGGAGTGTACAGGAATCTCTTTGTCTATGGTGGGACTCACTTCTAATTTTAGCAAAGAAGTACAGTACAGCAGACATTCACACTTCTAAAAATCTGAATTGTTTAATATTTAAAATTCATGTTAAAAACTATAATCAAATAATTCACTATTTTAATGATTTGGGAAGCATTTCATGTTCAATTTTATTTGGTCCATTTTTTTTTTTAATCTCCAAGAGCAATAACAAAATGCAAAACCTGAGTGAACCTCTTCTGGGTCAGTAATTTTCCACAATTTTCTCAGAGAGGCCTAATACTAACCTTTGTATAATAGTAAGAGTCACAGACTACAAAGCATTGGATGTTCTGTATTGGCTGCAACTCCTTGTGTCTGTCTATAGTCTTCTCTTTTTGGTTCTTGCCCTCTCTTTGTGTGGCTTTATGCACATGCGTTACATCCATGCACAGGGAATCAGGGAAAAGGAGCAGTGGGGAGACATGGGAAGGTGGTAAGAATATGAAAGAGGAAAGAGAAATATTAAGTGCTCCTAAAGCAAAGATTCTTACAAGCAGGGGTTCTTGTAGTAAAGGGAGTCTCCTTACTGTCATCTAAAAAGTCTTCCTCCTCATCCTCCTTTCTCAGTCTCCTCTTGGTTTCCTCATCATAAATGAGACCCAGAAGGTTGGCGGGGCTTTCACTTTCCCCATGGCACAGCTCATTCAACCGGATGCCAATTGCCTAGCATGGGAGAAAAAGAGTGAAACAGCACAAAGCATGTCAGACTGAAAAATAGGCTTTCACATTACAGAGGCCATAAGCAACTGTTAATGGGAAGGTATATATCATCTAGTAGGGCATATTAAACAAAGAGATTGACACTGATACATAAGCCTCCTCTATATGCCAATGTGCTGTACTCACCACGTTTCTTTATGTAGAAACCCAGGGGTGGATGGCATTGACACTATCTCCAAGGTCATTTAGTCTGAAGACTTGTAGGAACTGGAACAAAACCTTTGTGTTCTCATACAAATTTTTTTTTCTGAATATATTTCCACTTACTTGAAGGACATTTATTTCATAGGTCTCATATAAGGGAGTGCAAAGTTGTTTTTAATGGAGGATTTTGTTGTAGTAAAAAAATAAGAACTCTCAGTTCCTCAGAGTGCTTCTGATTATGCTATTTTATGAGAATGCCACTGCCATGCTAATGAGTTTGGAGGTTGGCAAGAATTCTAGTACAGCAATTTTATTTATATCTGGCATTATGTACAAAGTAATGTCTTTTTTATAGACTTTGTTCTCCCACTCCATGATAGTCTATGAATGAGTAAGAGACACTAACTATTCCTTTGGTAGAGTATCCAACATCAACATGGAACCAATACCTGCTATCTGTTCTTCTGAATCATCATGCACCATTGTCTGATTTGCCAAAAGGAATTTTCCACAAGAAGAGACAAAATACACCACCTCTATCTAATTCTTTTTATGTTCCAATTACAAACTGTGTACAATAAAAGACACGTGCTTAGGAAGGAGAGTCAAAAGCTAAAATGAGCACTGAACTTGGGGTCTGACAGTCTATGCATTCGTAGGTATAAATTCCAACTAATTTTCTTCTTCCTTCTGGTATTACTTCTTTCAAATATTCAGAAAGGTTGCTAAATTCTGGGCATGCAAGAAATTAGACAAAGTACTAGAAATTGATGAGGATACGTCCAAAACTCTTTAAATAAAAACGCAAGTCGTTTGAATGTCTTGACTATCTGGAAAGAAAAAGCTCTCCTTAAACTCTGGAATTAAGTAACAAGTAACAAAAACTATATCAATGAGAAGGAAAGCATTGTAAAAAAGTGTCATGGCATCCTAAAAGTTTAGTCACTAACCTGAAAAGTTTTAAGCAAACAAAGAAAAACATTAAAAATAAAAACTACTACCTCAACAAAAAGCCTTGTCCTGATGCCACTATTTGGAGATCCTCTCTAAAGAAGGAGACATGCAATTATGGGTCTGGAATGGAGCCAACAAACTTAATGGTGAAATTCAAAGGGGGAAAAATCTATATGGATCTTTCCAGGATGTTGACACTAAACAATTTAAGTTAAATCCACAATTCAGAAAGCTTAAAGAGTTGCTCAGAAAATGAACTTGCCTTGGATAACACTAAATGTCTAGATAATAATTTAGAGCTCTTTGTCTCTTCCAAGGCTAGAAAAATGCCTTAGGGATAGGTTTGTTCCTTTTTTTTTTTCATCAAATATTTATTAAGTGAAGTAATTTGTTAGGTAGTACATAAAACATAGAGTTGAATAAATTGTTACAGTATGCCAGTATCTTTGCTGAATGTGCCCTAGTAGATTACAAGCCTTCATCTAGAAGGGTCACTGTTTGGCAACTGGGAAGGTGAGGGAGGTTGAAAGACTTGCTGAAGGTTGTTCAGCAAGCCGTGGTCTGAGATCCAAGCATAGGGTATCTGTCTTTTGCTTTTCCCCTCAAGGAGCTTACAATCTCCTGGGGAGGCAACAACACATCAAAATAACACATTAACTGATGAAAGAGACAAAAAGTATTTTATTAGTTCAGGAGATGGACAGATTAGATTCAGTTCAGAGAATCATACAGTGTCTCTTTTCTGTAGATTGCTGTAGATGCTGAAGAATTGGTGTTTGGGCTAATGGAGAAGAAGAGGAGTGGATACTCCAGGTAGGGAGTTCCAAAAGATCTGTCAAGGAAGTGCACGGATCTGTTCAGAGACTGACAAGTAAGCCACTTGGCTGAAGCACAATTTTGTGAGAGAGAAACATGTGCAGGAAGGCTGGGAGGGTAGATTGGGCCTAGATCTATAGTTCTTGAAGCTGAACCTCATTTTGTATTCTGAAGAGTGATGAAAGGCAATGTGTGAATGGGGGAGAACACTTACTCATTTGAGAGACTCTGTGTTTACTGCCTAGAAATGCACAAACCATGTATCCTGCTTTCAGAAATTAATGTAATAACTTATTATTACTGAACACCTGTTAGACACAAAGGATTGAGATAAATGTTCTTTTAGATACATTAGGTCATTTGACTTCATCATCCATAATCTTGCTGTAGTTTGAATAAAGGCTGTGGAGAGAGCAGTGATGTCAGGCTAAGCAATTTGGGTTTTATCCCAAGGGAAAAGGAAGGCCACTGAAGCATTGTAAGTTGGTAAGAAACACAATCTGATTTGCATTTTAGCCTAATCACTGTGAGAGCAGTTTGGAGAATGAATTAGAGAGGGTAAATCTGGAAGCTGGGAGATAAGTATGAATGTTCTGCTTTCAGATGGGCTCTGCCATTTGGAGATCATTTTGTTGGCAGTGTGTAGGATGGGTCAGATGAGGGGAGATTGTGGGAAGAAGACCAAATCAGAAAATATTTTAGCCATCCAGATGAAAAAGAACAAAGGTGTGACCTAAAAGGACATCAGTGACATGGAAGAGATGGAATCAATAAGGGAAGGAAGGATGGAATATGTTCAAAGGCTGTCGTCTTAGATAAATGGTGTTACCATTTATAAGAATAGAAAGTTCAGGAAAGGTTGCAGATGAGGGTGTATTTATATTGGAAGAAGAGTTTTATTTTGGTCAGATTGTGTTTCAGGGTATTGAGTGAATGCTTCCAGAGTACAGTTGGTAATGCTGGCCTGGGATCTGAACAGTGCTATGGATAGAGAAGTCTATGCTACTGGCATATAGGTTACAGTTAAAAATACAGGAATAAATGTACTCCCGGGGGAGGTTATGCAGAAAAAAACTATAATAAATTCTGGGAATGTCTATATTTATAGCGGGGAAGGAGGTAGGGGACCAAGGAAGGAGACAGGAAATAATGTCTAACTTCATAGATTTATTGAGAACATTAAATGAATTAAGTTTATCTTCCCCTAAGATGTTTTTTTCAGTGCATGGTACATAACAGATACTCAATAAATTGTCTCCCAAACAAACAAACAAACAAACAAAAACATAGAACTTCTTCACTTCACCCAAGCACCTGAATTTTTATATAAGAAAATCGTAAGCTCACGTCTCCCCATTGGTAGAAGAGCTTGGCAGCATTCCACTGTAGCTTCTGGTTCCGTTTGTTGCCCACAATGGGAGAGCGTCCCCTGGAAAGGCCTTTCTTCGTGATATTCACGTGATGCCCTTTCATCCACTCTGGCCAGTTGCCGCGGTTGCAGCGGTGAACAAAACGGGCACATTCCAGAAACAGAGCTGCTCTGGCTACCACAGGAGCTTCCTGAGGATGGTTGTGGAGGAAAGAATGATGTCGGATTAGTGAGCAATAGGTCGACCTTAAAGGGAATTACTAAGTACTCTTAGTTTATTTTAGTCTCCATGTCTTGATTTAGGTTAGTCATATTTCCCAGACTGCAGACTGGTAGTAGCATGGTTAACAGTAGTGGGAATTCTGGAAAATGAATCCTTGAAGGCAAATTTGCATACTGAAGAATTAGACATTTTAAGTAGATTTCTGTGTTTAGCTTTCCCCTTTTGAAGAATCTCAAGTAATTTCATGACTTTATCATTGCATATTTAAGAGGCAGCTGGGATTTGCATAGGACAGTGAGATAATGTTCAAAGGAGTTTTTTACAAACTGAGGGTGGATGGGGGGTGAGAGGGAGGGCAGGGTGGGAGGGAGGGCAGGGTGGGTAATGGGTATTGAGGAGGGCACCTTTTGGGATGAGCACTGGGTGTTGTATGGAAACCAATTTGACAGTAAATTTCATATATTAAAAAAATAAAAAAAATAAAAAATAGAATAGAAAACTAAAAAAAAACAAAAAAACAAAAAAACAAAGGAGTTTTTTAATATGAAGCTTTTGTTAAACCTAAAATTTTAACCCGAAGCAAACAAATATTCAATTTCTAGAACTAGTCTTATGTTAATCAAGGGAGTCAATAGTGATCTTGTTCCAACAATAATATATCTATGACCATCCACACACTCCAAAGAAGTACAACTGTTCCTGCGCATTTTGGCTAGTAAGAAAAGGAAGTGCTTATTAGATTTTGTTGAGTTAGTCTTTTGTCCCCCTTACTTTGTGATGAATAACAGATAAGATTCTGCTTAAATGGGCATGGTTTCAATTGAAAATGTTTGACAAAGAGGAAATTATTCAATTGATAAATGAAAAACAGAGCATTTCTTCAAAAAAAATATGGTTCCATCTTGTCATGTCAAGATGTGCTTAAAAAAAAAGAAAAGAAGAAACAACTTTCAGTTAATACCAAGAAACTATTAAGGATCATCTACCTACTGAAATCTTCACAAGCTAAAATAAATAAATAAAATAAATAAATAAATAAATAAATAAAGGAACATTCCCATAGAAGGTCAACAGGTAACAAAAAGTACATACATCAACAATATGTACACTTAACTTGAGCCAATTTAAAAAAAATACATCACAATACTGGCCATCAACTCAGAGTTACCTAATAGCCATAAGCTGATTAGTAACCAACGCTTTTCAACATTTCAAACAATAATATTCTTAATAATTCATTAATCCACAATATTAAAATAGGGGCTAATATATAGAGAGTATCAATTACATGTTGATTAGCTTTTATGAGTTGTCATTCTGAATAATAATAACAAACCTCTAGACTAGAAATAATATCCTCATTTCAATGTTTTTAAAAATGAGGCATAATTTTTCTACGATCATACAGCTGGGAAGAGGTGAACACAGGATTCAATACCAGGCCTTTCTAATGTACTAATTGTTGCTAGTTCCTCTTTGGTACCTGCATTGTCTTAATATATACACAGATAAATCTTGCAAAGATGATTTCTAGAATGTGTGTAGAAAGTCATTTTTTTTTTAAATGGGGCATTAAAGTCATGTAACGTTACTCTCTAAAACACAAATATATGATCATATCATTTTCCTATTTAAAATTTATTATAGGCTCCATCCATCTCAATCATAACACGAATAAAGATACTCAACCTTTGTTATCTGGTTCATCTCCCTTTCTATCTCTGTATCAAGTACTCTATGGTCTAACTATATCGAACAGGTTACAGTCCCTTAACTATGACATCTTACACCTTTTCACATGTTGTTTCCATGATTTGTGGAGCTGTTAAGCCTTTTTCCCATCTTGTAAATTCCCACTTTTACTAATAAGTTTAGTTACTTCCTCTAAGAAGCCTTCCTTAATGTCTCTCCTCTTAGGCAGAGTTGGTTACTTCATTCTTTGAATACCACAGTATCTCAAACACACTGAATGATTCTAGTAAGTTAGCCCTTTAAGCATTTTCTCATTGTCCACAACTTAAAGGAAGCCATCAAGAATTCTGATAAGAAATATATTTATATAGGAACTTAATATCACAAAGCATATGATGCATCACTACTACATGCAAAGTTAACCTATGTGGAAAGGTAGAGTACCAGATGAACATTAATGGTGAGAACCTATCATTTAAAAAAAAAGTGGACACTAATGATGAAAATCTATCATCCACTGCATTGGTGCCAAGATTTGGTAGTAGGTCACAGGAATAGAAAGACGAGATTGAGAGGGTCAAATGATTTTCTGCGTTAAACCTATCAGTATTGGGGTACCATAACATACAGATTAAACGTCTATGCTCTTTTCTTGTATTAAATATTTATTTTACTACATATCTCAGATATGTATATGTATATACATATCTCAGATATGTCATATTTCCAGACACAGAAAGGCTTGAACATCTGTCTGTAAAAATGGCAGTCTGGAAGGCAAGGTGAGTCATGTGAATTTGTTGTCAACCCATCAAATTTTGACACATTCCCAATATAAAGCAATGGGATTCATTGCTTAATGACAGGAAGACAGAACCACTGTTAGGGTGGCATTATGTTGTAAACCCTGGCTCCTACAGAATTACCAAGGTCGAAAATTAGCCTAACTCAAATGTATGGGGCAGAGGATCTTTTTGTTGCCCTTAACTATTAGATGACACTGAAAAGATTAATAATAGATGAATGAAAAATCCAAATTGTGCTTTGTGGTTTTTCCTATGTACATTGGCTTGCCTCATTCAGAAGAAAGCTTAGAAAGCTCAGGGCATTTGGAATGAAAAGCAATTCTGACTTTCTGTTCACAAAAACTAGTTATAATAAAACTCAGATAATACCAGTTATCTGCCCTAGGAAATCCTAATCTAAAGTTTGGAAATGGAATCGAGATCATTATGAAAATAATTCCCATTAACTATACAGCACAACATGAAAAGGAGGGTTGATTATTATCTGATGAATTTGATCCATGTTAACTGTAAAAGTAGGTAACTTTTAGAAATGTCACTATCTGCATTAAGGGATGAGGACATAGAGTAACTCAAACATTGCCTTTTTATTATAATCCTCATCAACCTGGTGGATGAAAGCAGACTTGAAATACTATAGTCAAGATGACACTGAATAATACCACTTTCTGGGGGGTATTGTAGTATATATCTTACTATACAGACAATTGAAGAAGTTGTTGAGGACTCTACAAAGCTAAGGACTCTACTGTGCATCCTGGTAGAAGATACTTAGCATTAAGTACTGACTTCACAACGTGTATGAAAGAGCTTTCAAGGCATTTTAGGTGGGGTGTGGCTATAGGGAATTATTTTCCTTATAAATTCCTTTCAGAGTATAGTTTAGAAAGTATTGATTTTAGGGGCAGAGTTCTAGAATACCTTGGACAAAAAGAATTCTTCCTGGACATAGAGAAGAGTCAATTTTTCCTCTTTTTGATGGAGCTTACCTCTTACAGTTCAGCGCAATCTGAAGAAGCAGCAAAAAATGGAGACATGACAGAATGGATAGGGATGGACTCACATCACACAGAACAACAGCACAAATGGAGAAAAATGAATCAGAAGAACGCTGCATGGATGAAAACCACAGAGTATCAGAGCATAGTCAAAAGTGAACATCTAAACAAAATTTGATACCATTGGTATACCACAGAGAATTTTTACTGGTGGTCCCGAAAGAAAAGTAGGCGTATTTAAATTTCTGTCTTATTAGCATGTCTGCTAGATTACCTTTTTATGTTTTGTAATGCCAAAGAGTGGCTTCAATTCAATTGTTGCATAACCTTATAGTCCTAGATAAGGCAGGAATCAATTTTAACTGGGAAGATTAGATTAACCTAAAATATTCAGTGAAATCTTATGGAATTTATAAGTTTGAAGGTCAAAAATAGTTGAATACTAACAATTTCACATGGTTCACTCTTATATAAGGTGTTCTCTGCAATGACTACAAAGCTATTTAGTTAGAGCTACAAAATGTCATAAGAATGCCATTATGCAGCACGGATTTCTCTAACATCCTATGACTAGAAAACTTCAAGGGTTGGCTGCTTCTCCTTGACTTCCTTTGTCACTTTTCCTGCATTTTATAAGATCATTATGTATATTGAATGTTTCCTTTATGAAAGTGAAGGAGAGAATTGGAACACTAATTCAAGCAGCTGTGCTTTATTTTGCCTGGGGACTTAGAAAATATTGTTACCAAGATACGATGGTTAATTGAAGGTTATAATTGCAATACATTTCTTTCCCTGAAGGACTATATCTAAACTTATTATGTGAGAAGAAACCTAACTGATTCTGAAAACTCATATAAAAAACACTGGACAGGAACTAACTGTTTTAAAAGACTGAATAGTTTATGTTGGCCCCTGGGGAATTACATAATATTTTTATGCCTTACAATAAAATATAAAGCTCTTGCTGGCATAGGGTACCTATTTATTTAAAACCAATGGGAATAAGCAGTTATTGTGGGTCCTAATGTGCATTGGAACCTCGTTTGCTAGAGGATATGTGCTTGTGAGTCAGTATTTATTACTTAGCCTATATTGAATTCTCTGCCTGACTGAGATCATTAAGTAACTGACAGGCTGTCTCTGCCCTTGCTCATTTCCACAGTAGCTGTGGGCAACTGAAATCATTTGGTTATCAGGCTAGAGGCAGGCATTATATTTTAGTACATGGTCTAGATGGCTAGTCATTTTAACAGTTACTCATATCACACTAAAATTTTGGGTATTATAAAAACTAAATAAAGTCTTCTGTTTCTGACAATCTGATGGATTACGTGTAGAAACAAACTTCCTTTGGTTTAGACTTCTAAAAATACTGGATAAAATATCCCCCAAAGTTTTCATTTTGTCTTTCTTTTGTTTCTAACATGAGATAATAGACTGCTGGAGAGAAGAAATTACAAGAAAGTATTATTTTGGGTGGGGGAAAGAGAGGGGTGAGAGCAAGCATAGGAATAATTACCCTGAAGGTTTCTACTGACCGTGGAGAGGCCAGACCCTGGGTTTTCAATGGGCCATGAGTTAAATGTCTGGGCCCAAGCAGAGTGGGAGGTCAGTTCATTCATTCCTACATAAAGCCAAGATCCCAGGTGTGACTTATGTTCAGTGAATGAATAAGAAAAAGATCTACCCCGCAGAAGTAGGTTTGCCTGAAAAGACTTGGCTCTGGCTCTGGGTAAAACAGAAATAAACAAATCAACAAACAAAAAACAAAACAAAAAAGATTCTTTTATGAGAACTCCTAATCAAAATCCCACGTTTTTGTATAAGTTTGGACTAGAATGGGTATGACTTCCATGCTCCTTGACCACTAAAAATATCATTTAAAAATAATCTTAGGTTAGTGCTGCTTCCATGCCTGAGAAAGGAAATGGAAATCCTCTCTGGAGGAATATTTTACATCAGTACTTCTCAAATCTTCAGACTTAAGTGTGAATAAGAGTCACTGGGGAATATAGACAAAAATAGATTTTTTTGGTCCCATCCCAAACATTCTGATTCAGGAGATATATTGAGGGCCTGAAAATTTGCATTTCAAACATGTGCACAGATGATGCTGATATTGCTGATCTGCTAAATAACACTGCTTTTAATACAGGTCTTAAAGAATTCTCACAGATAAAATCTCAAGAAGTTAAGTTCACATAACAAATACATTTAAAAATCTACCGTGAGTAAGAGCAGAAACAACAAAGTATAGAATCAAACTCACAAAGACAGGAGTTATTGGAATTGTACGGTATCAGATACATCTAAAGATTAATGTGGATATTGAAATGTATGATGAAGAAATAGGTTATCAAAGTTGACCTGGTAGTTTTAAAACAAGGATCAAATAAAACTTCTACAAATAAAAAGTAGTACTCGAAATTTCAAACTCAATGTATAGATTAAAAGACAGATTAGATCAAGTGTTCTCAACTTTAGCACTATCACCATTTGGGCCAGATAATTCTTTCTTTACGGAGGGTGCACTATGTATTAGGAGATGTTTGTCAGCATTTTTGTTATCTACCCACGAGATTCGAGTAGCGACCACCAGGTTGTGACAATAAAAAATTCTTCCAGACATTGTCAAGTGTCCCTTGTTGGGTAAAATTTCTTGCGGCTTAGAACCATGGGATTAGACAAAGTTGAAAAGAGAAAATGTGAAATGGAAGACATATCTCAGCAATGTACTCAGGATATAGATTGAAAGAAACAAAGAAATGAAAAATATGAAAGAGAAATTGTCAAAAACAGAGGATAAAACAATAAGATCTATCATATACCTTTTTAATTCATAGAACTAAAGATTAGATAAAATGTGAAAGATAGAAGTTTTGAAGAGATAATAATTGAACAATTTGCAGAACATATATAATATGCCAAGTACATGATTCAGGGGCTTTATGAACCTAAAGTAAGAAAAATGAGCCAGAAACATCTTAGTGAAACTGCAAAATATCAACAATAAAAAGAAAGTGTTAAAAGCAATTAAGGGAGACAGATTATATTATGCATGTTACTATAAATGAATGTTGATAAAGTCAGAAAAGAATGGGGTAAGAACTTTGAGGTACAGAAAGAAAATGTTAGCTTGTAATTATAATTCCAGCAAAAGTATCTTTCATTTTTTTTTTAACGTTTATTTATTTTTGAGACAGAGAGAGACAGAGCATGAACAGGGGAGGGTCAGAGAAAGAGGGAGACACAGAATCTGAAACAGGCTCCAGGCTCTGAGCGGTCAGCACAGAGCCCGATGCGGAGCTCGAACCCACAGACCGCGAGATCATGACCTGAGCCGAAGTCGGGCGCTTAACCGACTGAGCCACCCAGGCGCCCCAAAAGTATCTTTCAAGAATGAGATCAAAATAAATACATTTTCAAGTAAATTGTAGTTGTGAGAGCTACTGCCAATTGATCATCACTAAAGAAACTTCTGAAAGGTCACCTTCAAAGAACATGGATCCTAGGGAGAATGTATGAGATTCAAGGAGAAATGGGGAGCAGAGAATATGCTAAGCTTTTGGGTAAATTCAAAAATAATTTTCCTGAAAATCAATAAAAATATTGTCTGCTTTGTCAATGCTGAAACAAAAACAAGCTGGAACTAAATCTTGAACAATAGTTGGGGTTAAAATCCTTTACAGTATTTTACTGTTTGAGGGAAGAGTATGGATACTAATTATAGACTTCATTTATTGAAATATGTAATTTTAAAAAATAAAAACAGAATACAATAATTTCCAATCTAGTGAAGGAAAATAAATAAAACAAAGCTAAACCAAACCAAACCAAATCAATAGAAATAAAACTAAATCCATCACAATCTAAAAGAGGATATAAAATAGAAATAAGAACACATATACAATGAAATAATGAAAATGTGTGATAAATAGGCAAAAAAAAGTGAGGTTAATCTATATCAGCAATCATTAATCTGTGCAAAGGTACTAAATTTTCCAGGGGAAAAGGTTGGTAAAGTAGTATAAAAAATTCAGTGTATTTTTTTATGAGAATCATACCTAAAACACAAACATATAGAAAAGTTGAAAGTAAATTATTGGCAAAAGGACATACCAAGCCAATGTTAACCTAATAAAATGATTTCATCTGTATTGGAATCAGAGAGAAATCTATCTTACTAAAAATAAACTGGGTCACTAGCTAGTGATAAAAGGCTCATAGCACTAGATACTTGCCATACTTCTAAACTGCTACTAAATAAATATAGATTGTCAGAACTACAACTATAAATGCCATCAAATTTGCCATCAGTGTGAAGATTTAAACACAACTTAGTATCCAAACTCTATACAGAACTTATCAAACTCAACACCCAAGAAACAAATAATCCAGTGAAGAAATGGGCAAAAGACATGAATAGACACTTCTCCAAAGAAGACATCCAGATGGCCAACCGACACATGAAAAAATGCTCAACATCACTCATCATCTGGAAAATACAAATCAAAACCACAATGAGATACGACCTCACGCCTGTCAGAATGGCTAATATTAACAACTCAGGCAATGACAGATGTTGGTGAGGATGTGGAGAAAGAGGATCTCTCTTGCATTGTTGGTGGCAGTGCAAGCTGGTGCAGCCACTCTCGAAAACAGTATGGAGGTTCCTCAAAAAACTAAAAATAGAACTACCCTACAACCCAGCAATTGCACTACTAGGCATTTATCCATGGGATACAGGTGTGCTGTTTCGAAGGGACACATGCACCTCCATGTTTATAGCAGCACTATCAACAATAGCCAAAGTATGGAAAGAGCCCAAATGTCCATCCATGGATGAATGGATAAAGAAGATGTGGTATATATATACAATGGAATATTACTCAGCAATCAAAAAGAATGAAATCTTGCCATTTGCAACTACGTGGATGGAACTAGAGGGTATTATGCTAAGTGAAATTAGTCAGTCAGAGAAAGACAAAAATCATATGACTTCCCTCATATGAGGACTTTAAGAGACAAAACAGATGAACATAAGGGAAGGGAAACAAAAATAATATCAAAACAGGGAGGGGGACAAAACAGAAGAGACTCATAAATATGGAGAACAAACTGAGGGTTACTGGAGGGGTTGTGGGAGGGGGTTGGGCTAAATGGGTGAGGGGCATTAAGGAATCTACTCCTGAAATCATTGTTGCACTATATGCTAACTAATTTGGATGTAAATTTTTAAAAATAAAACATAAAATTTAAATTTAAAAAACCCCACAACTTAGTAATCCACATATCAAACAGTAAGAAGTAAATAAGAATGGAGATTTGAATATAAAATACTACACCTAAGAATTGGAGACTGCACATTCTTTTCAACCACAAATGGGACATTTATGAAAATCAATAATGTTCTGGTTCATAAAACAAGTCTCCATTAATTCTAAAGAATCAGTATGCAAAAACAAACTTACAAATCAATAGCAAATGGATGCCTAATAAAACCTTGGAATTTATAAACTGAAACACACACATACCCATCTAAATAGCCCATGGGTCAAAAAAAAAAAAGATTAAAGAAATTAAAAATTACTTAAAAATAAGTTGTAGCAAAAATACAGCTTATCAAAATTTATGGTGTGTAGTTAAAGTAGTATTTGAGGGAAATTTATAGCTAAATGATCAGTTTTGAAAAGGAAAAGTGAAATTATTAGCTCAGCAATCAGCCAATAAGCTAAAAAAAATACAATGAATTCAAAACAAGAGAAGAAAATAAAGAGCAGGACGTAATGAATTTGAGAACAAAGATAACACAGAATCAACAAGGCCATTAAAAAAAAACTAATAAAATTGACAAATATCTGGCAAGCCTAAACAAGAAAAAACGCCACAATTTTAGAAATAAAAACATAGAATAACTACAGATACTGCAAAGATTAAGAGCTAATAAGAAAATGTTATGATAAATTTTATGCCAAAAAACCCATGTAAATGTAGGTGAAATTGACAAATTACTAAAAAAATTAAAATTACATTGATTCAGAAGGAAGTAGAACTTTTGACTAACCAATTAAGAACTGAATTTCAATTTGAATTTCAGTTATCTCTATATTTATCTATGGACTCGATATAATTCCAAGAATAAATCAAAGTATTTTTATGAAACCTGACAACCTAATTATAAAACTCACACGGAAGAGCAAAGAGCCATAAATAGCTTAGGTGACATTAAAAGTTCTAGCTATTAAAACAGAGTAGTTTAACTTAGGGTACAAGGGGAATAGAACAAAAAACAAAAACAGAAACCCTCAAAATTACACTCATGCATATATGAAAATCTGACACATAATTAAGATAATACTATGAATTCAAAGCAATAAATGAAATGAATTCTCCGCACATCAGAGAATAAAGTAGGAACTAGTAATATATTATGCTAGGATAATTATTTTCCATGTGGATAAAAAAGGATTAAGAAAACAATTTCCTATCTTATACCAATCACATGGTAAGTTCTAGCTAAGGACTTCGGTGTGTAATGCAAACTTTAAAACTTTTATAAGAAAAAATAAGAATATATTTATTGTCTTGGAATTTCTTTAAAAATCTGTTAAAAAAAAACTGCTAGCCATAAAGAAAATTTTAATGAATCAAATTAAAATTTTCTCTTTATTAAAATTTAGTATAAGGAATAAGATGAAAATGAGCCACAAAGTAGGGAACAGAAAATGGATTCTTATTGACAATATCTATATCCTTTTAAAATCCTCAACAAAATTTAAATAATCCTCGAAAAAATAGAAAATAAACACATGGGATCTTTTGCCAAAGTGAAACGTGAATGGTAAATGGTATAAGAAGACATTTCAGATTTTAGGTTGAAATATAAAGTGTTGTTACTTTAATTCATCAGACTGGTAAAGATAAAAATGTTGGACAATACAAGATAAGAGCACAGAGCAACAGCAGCTTTTATTACAATGTTGGTGCCAGTAATTGCTGCAACTACTTTGAAATACACTTTGGTATCCTATAGTAAAATTATGATTCAGTAATGCCACCCACGCATGTATTTTGAAAACTGTAAATCAAGGCCCATATGCAGTAACACTCACGAAGGCATTGTTCAAAATAGTCAAAATTTTGAAAAAATAAAAATATCCATCTAACATTGAACGGATATGTAAACTGACATATTCAAACAAACATCATTCACCAGTGAAAATGATTGTATTGATGCTAAAGCATCAACAAAGGTGAACTCAAATGAAACATGGAACAAAAAGAGGATGGTATAATTTAATTTAAATGAATTTTAGAACTAGGCAAACAAAACAAAAAGAAACAATGTATTTCCTAGAGATACAAGTGCATGTGGTAAAATAAAGAAAGCACAGGAAAGATAAAATAAAGTTCAAGAGAGCAGGGTCTTCTGGGAGATAGGGGGTATATGATTAGGGAAGGGAATCCAAGCAACTTTAAAAAACTGGAAATGTCCTATTTTAAGGTAGTGGTGGATATGTGACATTAAAACTTTTTTTCCCCTTCAACTCTTCATGTTTATGATATATATTACTTTTATGCTACATTTCATAGTTAGGATCTTTTTAAAAATTCAATAATATAGAAATAGCACTAGAATCAAGTGAATAATTTCATGATTTAGTTTTGGTTATTACTGAATTATTTCAACCTTTCTTATGATTCAAAAGAGAACACAATATGATTTCACTTTGATAGTTCCTCGTAGGCATGTATATTCCTACTTCCCTGAAAGAAGCTAATCTGCATTGATCACCAAGTAGTCTTATGATGGAAAGCCCTGTGTGGATCAAATTCGATGCAGTGAACCTGAAAGTGTGACTATATCTATGGGAACCTGTGTTTCGCTTTCTCCCAAAGACTTCCAGTTTATTCTGCTTAACTGGTATAATTCTTTCTTTTTTTTTTTTAATTTCATTTATCTGGTAGATTTTCTTTTTTTAAATTTTTTTTTCAAACGTTTTTTATTTATTTTTGGGACAGAGACAGAGAATGAACGGGGGAGGGTCAGAGAGAGAGGGAGACACAGAATCGGAAACAGGCTCCAGGCTCCGAGCCATCAGCCCAGAGCCTGACGCGGGGCTCGAACTCACGGACCGCGAGATCGTGACCTGGCTGAAGTCGGACGCTTAACCGACTGCGCCACCCAGGCGCCCCTAACTGGTATAATTCTTGATAGCATCCCCTTTCACTCTCCAAAGTGCCTCAGTTGGAGAAAAAATTATACAATCGTTCCTAAAGCTATCTATTTATAAGGCTATGTAATTTACCAAGAATTAGGTTTTCTCCATCCCAGACCAGAGAGAATTCTATAATATCACTGACTTTCTTGCCTTCTTGGAATTTCTCCTAATGCAAAAGACATTATTACTAGTGTTATTCATGCTAATAAATTAGAGATCACTATGTCTGTTCATGTTATATATTTAACTGACTAAAAAAGGACACAATATTTCATCTGAACTATACAGAAAACAGAAGTGCCTTTCGTTAGAACTGTTTAATTTTTCTATTTTTGTGCTTGCAGATTACATAAACCTGGAGACAAATGAGGTTTTTCTAAAACATGTCTTTTCTAAAATGCTTTACAGTTGTGTCTATTAAATTTGTACGAAAAAGAAAGAGCGTGAGGCAGAGCTGTGCTGGACTTAAAATTAAACCAATTATCCCCAAGTTGAGTAGTCAGAGCAATAATGACAAGAGAATTGTTTAAAACCAAACCTGCAGAAAGACTCGGAATGTTGACATCTCTAACATTTCTTTCATTTAATGATACTTTTTAATTCTGAAGAAAATTGCAAATTTGAAAAAGTCACATTTACAATCTATGATTAAGGCAATAAAACAGTGAAAACTTCTGAAATAAAAATTACATCATAATGCAAAAAGTGTATTTAAGCTGCACTTAAAAATAAATGCAACATCCAACAGAAGCAAACAATAAAGGAGAGAAGGGAGAGTGTTGGAATGGATTGTGATGATGAAATGAACACATTTGTCTTTCCCTCCTCTCCCAAATCCTATGTGATGAAATGGCAAAATCAAGAAGTATGCCTATATCCATATCTGTATCTGGATCTCATCTATGTATCTATCAATCAGCAATCTATCCATCTATGTCATTTATATTTATACCTACCTCTCTCTATGTTTCTATATTCATATTTCTATATGGTAGAAATACAGATATTTCTATATTCATCTTTCTACTTGATAGAAATTTCTATCCATATTCACACAATTATACCTATATGACAAAAACCACAAATGCATTGTAAAACATGTAAGACATATTTTAACAGTGAGACATTTCTGAAAGCCAGGAGGAAGATGAAATCAGATATTAAGTGACGCCAAATACAGAGGAAACAAAGCTAAAAATACATTTAGTGGAGGGCATTTGTGAAAGAGTAATTCCAAGAAACTCTTAACCCAGATGAACAGGTATGCAGTTGTCATACCTGGGCAAATGACAGTAAATACTGAAGGCTACCTTGAGTCAAGCACACAGGACACACAGCTCTGTTCCCCTTCCTCAGGATGCTTGTCACAATTCATCAGTGATCCGTTCCTTCACTTTTCCGTACTTGAGAAACTGGATTTAAGTTGTGCCCTTAGTTGGGGACTGTTCCCTGAGCTGGTTCCTTTCCTCTCATGTGAACAAGGTAATAAATGTGAAAGTGCTTTATAAACTATCAAGTATAATGAAAATGTTACTATGGTTATCCACTACTGCCACCATCATTACCTCTCCCTTTTATTCAATGAGCTCTACCTAGATTCTTTGTCTGATAATGGAGACTACCACACTCCTTTAAACCTTTACTGATTCTGGTATCTGGAACTGTCACCTCTAAACTCTGTATACTCCTTGGCCTTGACCTCGAATCACAGACTCAGGTATGAAAGGGAATAATACAAACCACCCACTTCTTGTGGCCCCTCTGTACAGTGGCCCCCATTGAATCCAGTCTAGTGACAAAGAACTGATCACTTCTCAGTGGAGCTACCCCATCACTGGACATCTACAATGATCAGAAAATGCTTCTTTTCTTTGAGGCTCAAAGACACTGCTTATAAACATCAAACCCCTTTATTTTCTTTCTTACCATGAGATTTATAAGATTGAGAAGGTCAAGCAGGGCCAGAGTAGGTTCCAAAGGAAAGGAAGAAAAGAGAATCTAGTGGTCTGGTAACTATCCGGCAATAGCCATATTTTGGGGAAGTAAAATAAATTTTAAGTTTCCAGTGGGATTCAGCCCAACTTAGGGGTAGGAGTCAAGCTACAGGCAGGAAAAGAGTGTACTTGTATCTGGAAACCCCTGTAACCTCATCTCCTTGAAAACTAAGCATTATAGCAGTTGGAAATCAAATAGGTATGAAACCATTTGGTAGGAGGGGATGAAATGTCAACACCAAAGAGACTTGATTATCAAAGTATTGATCAGTATTCCTCTTAAAATAATCTACATTCAGAAACCAGTATTCATTTGTTCTATTGGGATTATTTTTCAAATCTTTAAATGCTCTCTTTGTGACAAGCCTCATATTTCTCCCATGCCCACATATCTTATACAATTCCTAAGTATTATATATAGGAAGCAATTATTCTGTTTTCATAACACCAATAATTGTTAATAAAAGTAATCAGTCCAATTACTTGACTAAAATGTTTCATTTGCCAGTAATAATGCATTAATTGAGATTTAATTCTTAATAGTTTTGTTTTCATGGATGGGTTTTGCAGGGAGTCCGTAAAGCTTCTAATATTATTTGTTAAATTTTGTCTACAAGTGCACTTCTCTTGGGAAAATTTCCAGAGCTTTAATCCAATTCTAAAAGAGTCTATGTCTCCAAAATATTAAGAATCACTGGTTTAGTGGAGCCCCTGGGTGGCTCAGTCCGTTACAACTTTGGCTCAGGTCATGATCTCATGGTTTGTGAGTTCAGGCCCTGTGTCGGGCTTTGTGCTGACAGCTCAGAGCCTGGAGCCTGCTTCAGAGTCTGTCTCTCCCTCTCTCTCTGCCTCTTTCCCACTCATGCTCTGTCTTCTTCTCTCTCAAAAATGAATAAACATCTTAAAAAAAAGAAATACTGGTTTAGAGAGTGAATATGTGGTATGAATCTTTAAAGAAAAACTCCCATATTTTCTGATTATGAGTTCATCATGTATTCGTGTGTAAAGGAAACTTTTTAAAGGATTCAAATGCTTTTGGACCATTAAAATTCATAATAGCTGTTTAAATGTTATCATGCCATCATTTTCCAAGTTGTATGGACAGCTGTGTCTATATCATCTTTCTACCATTTTTTCAAAAATTTGAAATAATATGATTTGTTATTATCATTTTCCATAATCTCATTAGGCAGTTGCTTGAGAAATTTGATCCCCCATCTTGTCTAAAAATCTCCCAAAGTAGCTGTGACTTTAAGATTGACACGAAAATAGACATGACGGTACCTTTGGAACATTACAGCTTAAACCACCTACCTGTAAAGTGCTAACGCCTAATTGTTACTGTGAGTTCAACTAACTTCTGTCATCTTTACTTTCTTACTTACATTTATCATGTATAAAATACAGAATTTATTACTTTTGCATGTTTTAAAATAAGTTCCTATAGTTATCTCACATAATTTTTTTAATGAGACAACCAAAATACAGTCTTTAAAGACACACAGAGGTCTAATCTGGCTCTATCCTTTGCTAGCTGTGTAGTCCTGGACTGTTAGTTGGTCTTTCTGAGCTTCAGTCTTTTTTTCATTTGGAAACAGTAGGCACACAATAAATGTTAATCATTAGTTTATCTACCCTAGAATGCTGTACAGTAAGAAGGCTGGAAAACAGATCACTAGGCAAATACAATCTTCAGTAAAAAAGATTCAAAAGAAGTTGTTTTGTTGCATCGTTATTAACAGCTAGCACCATGCTTGGTACATGGGAAGCTCTCAATAGATATTGGTAGAATTAATTATATGATGAGTATCTTTTAAGCCACATTGGGCCATATCTTTTAAGCCACTTTTTAATTCCACCACTCATGCCACTTGATATAGTTAATATGCAGAGAACTGCCCCTCCTCTGTGACAATATCCACTTTAAAATTATTTACTATGCAGGGAGGGGCCAAGGAGTGCTCCACTCCCCATTACCACCATCTCATTACCCTGTTATTCTGACTTCCTTCTATTCTTAATCAAATCCTGCTGCTTCCACCACTAACCAACATCATGTAGTGGTGTCTGACATTTTATTCCCTGTCAACACTTTCTAATCATTCGATGGTTAGAATATAGGAATTTATGGACACGTTAATGAGCATTTCTTAAGTGCAAATAAGATGGAACATACTTAATTGGGTGTTAATATTTTTGGTGAACTGGCTGTTCATATACTTACTCCTTATGTGAATGTTCCATTGTTTGTCCTTTTCTTATGAATTTGTCACATTTTTTTATTTTAATCTGCTCCTTTTGGAATAGGTCAGTAGTGATTAAAAAACATCATTGCGCAACTCAAAGGGGTGGCAGGCTAGTTACCATTCTCCCACTTAAAAAACAAGGGATTGGTTCCTTGCCTTGTCAAACTCTTGCTTTAGACAGGCACCTTGTTTTTGATTGATTGTCACCAGCCTCAGCTCTCCTGGAGGCTCATGATTCTTCACATTTAATAGTCACCAAAGCAGACATCAATACACATTGAACATTTTGGAATATATAAGTATTCACAATGGCCAATATCTGGGAATGGGGAACTGACTGAAAAATCTTATACAACAAGTAATCATTTTGGGGGATTACAGTGGTATTTGTGTTTCAGGCTTAAATGAAACCACCTCTCTTGCTAGTCACTATCCTGAGAGCAAAAGCTGCAAATGTCACCAAAAAAATGTCATAAATTACATGATTATATTTGGATTATTTTCAAAGGTAAAATATGGGTGGCCAATGATCAGTTATTCATGTGCTACAAAATCTGGAAAACAGATCATTTATAGGCAGGCTTAAAGCTTTTTGTTTTAAAAACAGTCTATTTTAGTTTGTATTTTTTTTTTTTAATTTTAATTTTTTTTTAACGTTTATTTATTTTTGAGACAGAGAGAGACAGAGCATGAACAGGGGAGGGGCAGAGAGAGAGGGAGACACAGAATCAGAAACAAGTTTGTATTTTTTAAAAGAGAAAATAAAAGACTTTTATTGTTGATGCTTATCTGGTATTGAGTACCCAGAATTTACACAGTGTATGAAGAATTTATTAAACCAGAGATAAATAAAGGAAATTGAGAGACTGAGTTCAAAACTCATATCTGGGCCTAGTTTACCTGACAGAAGCCCTTTCTAAAGAAGATTCACTTTATATTCCTTAAACCCTTGCCTTTGTATATAATAGCATGAAGTTCAAAGCACTTCTGCACAATTAATTTAAATTGATCCTTCATATCTTTCCTCCAATTGATAGACAATTAAACAACGTCTCAGAGATGTTTAAGTACTAATACATGACAAACCTAAAACTAATAATAACAAAATAATAATAATGACCTACTTTATTGAACAGTTATCTTACCAGGCACTGTGATGAAGGCTTTCTATTTAATGCCTCATTTAATCCTCACACTAGCCTGAGGAGGTAGGTATGTGATTATTACTCTTTCATTTTACAGAAGTTCGTCTGGTGAATGTTAGAGTGATTTTGATCCAGGTAGTCAGATTCTAAAGCCCTCATATCCTTTTAATCATAATGCTATACAGTCTACTTCCCAGTGCATATTTATTAAAATTTGTCCTTTTCTTTTTTTCATCTCACCACCTTTCTTCCTTCTTTTGCCATTAGTGCTGAGAAAAGCAAACAAAAAAATAAACCCACAAAAACTATACGATCATCTCAATAAATGTAGAAAAAGCATTTGACAAAGTACAACATTCATTCTTGAAAAAAACTCTCAACCAAGTTGGTTTAGTGGGAACATTCCTCAACAGCATAAAGGCCATACACAAAACACCCACAGCTGACATCATACTCAATGGTGAAAAACTGAGCTTTTCCTCTAAGATTAGGGCCAAGATGAGAATGTCCACTGTCATTTTCATTCAACATAGTATTGAAAGTCCTAGCCATAGCAATCAGACAAGAAAAAGAAATAGAAAGCAACCTAATTGGAGAAAGAAGTAAACTTTTTACTATTTGCAGATGACATAATGCTATATATAGAAAACCCTAAAGACTCACCAAAAATCTACTAGAACTGATAAATAAATTCAGTAAAGTCACAGGATACAAATTTAATATATGGAAATCTGTTGCACTTCTATGCACTAATAATGAAGTACCAGAAAGGGAAACTAAGAAAACAATCCCATTTATAATTGTATGCAAAATAATAAAATACCTATAAATAAGCTTAAGCAAGGAGGTTTTGAAAGACCTGTCCTCTGAAAACTATAAAGCATTAATTAAAAAAAATAGCTCCACAGATAGGGTTAAGATTAGGGACTCATGCTTTCCTCCATTAGCAGTATTAATTGTAATGGGAGATAGAGTGGGCAAATTCTTCTAACAACTTACAAGATCCAAAGCAGCTGCCAGGATGGATGCATCAGGTATTGTCCCTGGCTCACAGCAGTTTAACAGAAATTGAAAGCGCTTCATGCCTTGTCGGATTGCTCCAAGATTCACCACGTTTTTGCTTTTTCCACCATCTTGGTTGGAAGACAGATGGTCATCAAAACTGTGGCAACCTGTAGGGGTTTTCCCATGGTGGAGGAATGAAGGAGAGAGAGTATAATGGGTCATAGATTGAAAAAGAGCTTCAAAGTTATAACACTATGTTTTCTGTAGAGTTGGCCTGAAAACTTTCTCCCTGACTCCACCTCCTTCCTTTCCATCCTAATGCCTGATTTAGATGTACCATGGCTTTTGGGAATCTGGTGACACATAGCATATGCATGTGCAGAGTTTTACATGAATATAGGATCTGATCATTTTGCTACCAGGTCTCTTCTCTAATACTAGCAAGAAACCTTAGTATATTTAAAATGATTCTTCTTGTAATCGACAACTAACTTCTATTTTATGGACGATGCAAGTACTGTGCAATTTTAAATCTATTATCAAGGACAGGATATTGATAGCTCAGTAATAATACAAAGAATCACTGACTTTTGGAGTTGTAAAAATCTTAGATGTTGGTCATTTAATTCCAGGATTTCTAAACCTGGCTGTATATCAAAATTACCTAGTAAGATCCTGAATCTCATCCAGACTTTCAGAATCAGAATTTTTAGAAGTGGAGTGTAGGAATTTGTGCTTTGTAAGCCTCTCAGAACATAATGAGGCAGCCAGCCTGACCCAGCACTGTGACCAGAGATTTGGGAACCACCGATCCCTCCCCACACTTATTTTTCCATAATTAAGCTGCCCATGAATAAGAATCAGTCTAGAGCTTATTAAATACAGAATATCAGGTCTCATCACTAGAAATTTTGATGCCATGTCTGGGGGGATGTGCATATTTTAACAAACACTCCACATGATTTATTGACCACAGAAAGTCTAAGGATCATACATTAAGAAAAAAGTGATACAAAGTATTGTTTTTCATTAGTTTTATCCATAGGCACATTTGAAAAACCTAAATATCTCCTGACTTTACTACAGTTTCTAATATATATCTAAAAAATTTCCTTTTATAAGGGTATTATGCTGAATATTGTTTTTAAAACCCAGTCCAAGCCCCTTCTCAGGATTCTGAAATGTACCTGTGATACCTGAGAATAAACCCCAAGGATGAGAATCACTGATTTAGAGCTTCCCTTAATTTCTGTTCACACCACTCATTTGTGGTTACCAACTCCAGGTTGTCATTGAGAAGTCACAGATCGGATCTCCAGAAATGACTTTCCCACCTCTTCTGTTAAGAATACCCTGATCCCTTCTACCTATTGCCCTACTTTTCCTACCTGCTGCCTCAGCACAAAGGCACATGTATGTATGTCTGGGATTTATTGAAAAAACACCTTTAAAAAGCATGAAAGATAGGTGAAACAGATATGGAAAAATTTGATCAAATTTTTGTTTGATCATGGGTCATGAATATTTGGGATCCGTTAGACCATCCTTTTTACTTTTTGTCTATGTTTGAAAATTTTCATAAGCACAAAAATGCCTCATGATATAATTAAAAGATCATTATCAAAATTTCCCATATTTCAGTCCTTATGAGCATACTTCCTTTACAGATGCAAATGTTCCATATTCAAAATTCCATATTCAACATCTTCAGCACTTTTTTTTCCAATTAGTGTGACATATTTTTTATCAATTGTAAAATGAAATAGCACACAAAAAATCTGATGGTGTAAACAATTTGGAAGACAGAATCTCAAATGACACAAAGGAGGTAGAGCTAAAAGCTATAGATAAGGAACAAACACTTCCTGGACAGCTGCCTTTCAAAATGCTACTCTATTTGTTCACTGGGCATTATCAAAACTACCAGAACCAGTAACTTCCTGTTATTTGTCCTATCTGTATGTCACTTTATTAGTCATTGATATACAGTCTTTTAAGTTGCACATATCAGCAGAAATCTCATCTGTTAAAAGAATAACCTTAGCAGTGCCTTTAACTTTTATAAAATAATATATTTTTAATGAATCCAGTTGTTTTATGATTTGTTACTATAAGTAAGATTTACAATACATTAGGTGGCAACTGCCTCAAATTTGTAATAGAACGAATATATAAGACAGGATGTATGACCAGTAAACTTATTCTTATTTAACCGATTTATTAAAGACAGTTGCCATCATCTTATTAAAAGGAGGCTTAACAATAATAAGCTTTTCATCATTTTTCTCAATATTTATTTGACAAGATAATGAATTCTAAAAGAAAGCTATTTAATATTACCAAAGGAAGTACCATTTTGATCAAAAGAACTTCAGAAACAATATGATTAAAGAGTCTAAGTAAAATAATGAAGAGAGAAGTGATCAAAACAATCTTTGTCAGGAAGAACATATATTCTTTGCTTCACAGAATGATGGATATTTATTCAGGTATGAAGATCAGTAGAATCCTATGAGCTCAGGACATATGAATCACGCTTGTAAGAAAAAGCTATTTATAATGGAAAATTTCCATTGTATCTATATAGCATTAATGGATAACCATATATTTGCTACCATAGTTTAGCATTTAGTACATGCCAAATAGTGTATGAAATATTTTATAATTTATTTTATTTTTTGTAATAGTCCTTTAAGATAAATCTTTAAAGATGATTTAAGAAAAAGAGAAAGAAAGAGAATGAGAGACAAGAGAGCAGTAAGAACATAGACAGAGAGATACACAAAGAAGGGATAGGTTAAGTAGCCCAGTCTAAGTTCATGCAAGAGAAAGTTATCAAGTCAGGATTCAAATCCAGACCTAATGACCACAAGCCTACGCTCTTATCATTATGCCATAGAGCATCCTCAAAATACACAACTGTTCATGTTGAAGGAGGTTAGAGTTTTCTATATTGCTGAAGGTAGAGATTATGTCAGGAAAACTTATAGTAAGAAATAAATCAACATTGTACATGTTACAAAGTGATTGTAAAATTGTTCCCAGTTGGCATTCCATATTGTAATCCTAAAAGAAATGTTAAAAGTAATTTGGCTATAGAATACATCTCCTGTCAATCTTTTATATAAACTTACTAGGATGTAAGGATGCCTCTTGGCTTCCTTGGACATAATGATTTTTTTGTCTCAGTACATTCTAGTTGCATTTATTTACTATCTTTTACATTAAATTTACTGAGGTATAAGTTATAAATTTATATAGAATACAGTTTTTATAATGTGTTAAACTTAAAAAGGGATACTTCAAAATATAGTATTTCTTTAAGCAGCTCTTCCATGGAATTTATGGCAGAGCTGAGCACATAGAAGATTTTCAGTAAATTTTATTAATCAGTTGAAAAAAAAAATTGCTTTAATAAAATATCTTCCCTCAAATGAAGACAACATGATTTCTAAAATGAAATATTCTTAGTGAATATGAAAACATAGAAGAAAAAGCTTATTATAAATGCAATTTCAGTGTTGTTAAATGTTCAGATATATTTTTAATTTATTGAATAATGTTTTTACATTTTAAAGAAATCCTATTAACTATTGCATTTGATCTTAACTCAGTGAATTTTGAGTACTACATTTAAATTGAAGGTAAGAATGCTTGATGTTTGTTTTCTTTAATAACTTTAAAGAGCCAGAGACAATATGATTAAATCAAAATAATTGAGAAAGAAAAGGACAATACACATATAATGGGTGCATAGGAATCATTTGTGCATATGGATTGGAAAGGAAGGAAGGAAGGAAGGAAGGAAGGAAGGAAGGAAGAAATAAAGGAAGGAAGAAAGATAGGCAAAAGCAGATTCAGAGAGAGAGAGAGAGATGTTCACCTGGCCAAGGGCAGTTAGTTGTTGCAAACTGCAATGTAGTAAGATTAATAGATAATGTTTTTTAAAATTTTTTAGAAGAGCTGGGGATACCTGGCTTCTGCAAGAGATCCAGAAGGAATTATCCCACAGAATACCTTTTATAATCTCTTTTTAAATTTTTTAAAGTTTATTTATTTATTTTTGAGAGAGAGAAAGAGAGAGAGAGAGAGCAAGCACACACACAACAGTGAGGGAGGGGCAGAGAGAGAATTCCAAGCAGGCTCTGTACTGCCAGCTCAGAGCCTTGTGCGGGGCTTAAACCCATGCACTATGAGATCATGACCTGACCCAAAATTAAGAATTGAATGCTTAACCAACTGAGCCACCCAGGCACCCCTATAATCTTTAATTAGCCAGAGAACGTGGGCAAAGAATAATGATGATGTATAAGCTATCTTGTCTTGCCAGTAAAAAGCACATAAAATTCCAGATATCAATTTTAGATTTTATGGTTTTTGTCTTCTGTATACACAGAAACAGATAGTCTTATTTAAGGTACTGCTGACACAAATTGATCCCAAAGTCAGACTTTATGAATATTCCATATTATATTTCTCTATAATTTTTCTATCATTCTTTTCTATTTGTGAATGAAATATAAACAATATATAAAAGAATATGTAAAACTCTGAGATATCATGAGGAGTGAAAAGAATCTATGGGAACTGAAAATGACAAAAGTTCTGGTAGTTAGGAAGATTCTTGAAACCATAGACTAATAACTTTGATGTATGCCCTAGTCAAATTCTGTCAGAGATAATTAAACAGGAACATTTTTTTAAACAGAAGTAATCATAGAAATCATTGTAGATTCATTAAGAATACATTGTATTGAACTAAGCTGCAGATTTCCTTTAGATGGAGTTATAAAGATGTGAGATTTTTTAAAAATCTGATGATATTTTTATCAAGAAATGGGAAAATGTTTACTAATTCTAGTAAATTAAGTATATGGTTGGCTAAAAAACTGTACCCACAAATTGTTAATTAATAAAAGTTAATTAGAAGTGTTGTAGAGGTTATATCTTTATATTTGTCCCAGCCAGTAATAATAGCAACAATTTGGATGGAAACAGGGAAATGTGTATGTCTCTGCAGATGAATCCTTATAGCACAATTGTAAAGAAGAAATGATTTCAAATTCAACTTAGTTTTGGTTCTGTCTCTTAATTTCTGTTCTGAGAATATGACTTAACCACCTACCAAATTAATGAAACAATAAATTTTATTTATTTTGAGATGAAGAATTAATAATGGCTATATCAAAATATAGCATGATATTCATTCATGTGGAAGAGGGCTATCAAAAGTTAATCCAAAATTCAGTATAAGCCAACTATGTGATATAAAAGTTGATAATGCAACCTTAAATTGTGCTCATACACTTGCTATGTCCCTGGAGCTTAATAGTTGCACTATTTATTACACCGATTAAAGTCAGATATGATGTACTGCATTCCATCTGAAGCTCCATATCTTGTAAAGTGTATCATTTAATTAGAATGCACGGTAAAATGGAATCAGGATGGTGATGGATCTAGAGACACTTCCATGTAAAACAAAAAGGACTCAAAAATGTTTGACCAGCAGAAGTGAGATCAAAAGAGAGAATGTGAAATAGATAATAGGCTAAGTTAGCATTACATGTGTATATTTGTGTGTTTGGCCACAGATATCATAACTGGAACTAATGAATCAAATTTATGGATGGGAATATTTTCAGAATGTAAGGAAAGACTTTCTAACAATTAAAACTGTCTAGTTTTGGAACAAGTTGCTTTGTAAAGTAACAGACTCCCCCTCAGTGGAGGTGTTCCGAGGGTGGCTGGCCACTTGTCAGGGATATAATGTGCAGAGTTTCTAAGTAGATAGGTGGATGGATATCTGAAGGTTCTTTAAAGCTCTTAGATTTTAACAAAGGACAGATAGCAGAAGGAGAGGTTCTTTATAAACCTAATATCTTCCATAAATGTCTGTTGAACAAAATTGATAAGAAAGTGAGAAGCTATAGTAGTACAACACACATATAAGAAAGAAAGAAATAAGAAATCAATGGAAATAGAAAATGGACCATTTTATCTAAACAAATTTGTGTTCTGTGTGATGAAAATTGGATGTCATTCTTAGGCTGCATGACATTTACCAAGACGTTTGAAGAAATTCTCCTCTTCATCTCTTCCATTTTCCATTCCACTCCCTGGCCCACCTTCAGAAAGCTTCACTGCACTGGTAAATTTGACCTGAGACAAAAAGGAGAGTAGTAAGATAGCTAAACTCAACGGCAATTCTTTGTGTTTATACTAACTCTTGCCTTGAAAAATAAGTTGTTTAGAATATGAAGATTACTTCAGTTCTTCAGACTTCCACATCTGGTTAGTCAGTAAGTATGTGTACCACAGAAGACATCACTTATAATTGTAATTAGAAGAAGGATCCAGTCATAGATTGAAAGTAAATAGTCAGGCACTATGAATTAATTCAGTGAGTAAATGAGATGTCCTTACAGCTTCGGTCTGATAAAATCCAAACTCAAATTTATGAACAACAAGGTATATTCATCCTTTAAAAACCACACCACAATTGATGATGAGACAAAACTGGAAGACAGCCAAATAGAAGATTTCAAATTTTTATGAAAATAAAACAGTATAAATTAATTCATAAAGTGTCCTATAATTAAAGTGAAATAAGATGTCTGTTTGTTTTTTCCTCAGGAGTTAAAATGTGATCTTGCCCTTAGGTCAAGAGTATTTAAAATTTTCAGCAAGCAAGGAATCTATGGACTTCACATACTCTCAATATTTGGCCAATATTTTAGCCAAAAAAATGTGAAGGATAAAATATATTTTCTAAATGTCTTATAATGTCGATATGTTCTTTTTATAATTTCAAAATATTACTATTAAAACATATAGAAGAAAACTGGCTTTAGTGAGCTTCAAAGCAGAAATAATATAAGGAAATGATTTATATATAAAGAAATGTAACTCTTACCATACACTAAAAATTATAGTGTGGATCATGCACAGGGAAGACTCTTGTAGGCAATGGATTTCACTGAGCATAATTCATTACCTTTTCCAAATAGTATGCTGTTACAATGCTTAGTAGTATTATGAAGAAGCACTTAATGGGAAAAAATGATCCTGAATTTCTTTATCCTTTTCAATAGGAAGAATGGTTCAGGTGGTTGCAAAAGTAGTAGAAAGAGGATCAATGTGTGTTTTAATGCATAAGAGGAAACATTAGAAAAATACCAGATAGTTGGGTGGGAGCTTCAGATGTCAGGAATTTCACATGTGTGTTAAAAGTTAAAACTATCTGAGAAATACTAATTTGGATGCCTTTCATTGACTTTTCTTGTCTGATTGCTGTGGCTAGGATTTCTAGTACTATGTTGAATAAAAGCATTGAGAGTAGAAATCCATTTGCAACAACACAGATGGATCTAGAGGGTGTAATGTTAAGTGACATAAGTCAGAGAAAGACAAATTTCAAATGACTTCACTTATATGTGGAATTTATAAATCAAAACAAAGAACAAGAAAAAAAGAGACAAACAAAAAACCAGACTCTTAAATACAGAGAACTGATGGTTACCAGAGGGGTGGTGGGTGGTAGGGTGGGTGAAATAGGTGATGGGGATTAAGAGTACACTTATCATGATGAGCACTGAGTAATGTATAGAATTGTTGAATCACTATATTGTACACTTGAAAGTAATATAGCACTGTGTGTTAATTACACTGGAATTTAATAATAAAAACTAAAAAAATAAAGTTAAAACTGAATAACAAAAAAATAGCCAGGAAATAATACCCATGTACACCTTTAGATCTGCATTATAATTTTATGTAAATTTTTTTGTTACTCTTTTCTTCCTTTCAATAATAGCCTACTACTTAGATATCTTAGTTTTCATTGCTCATTTAAGTTTCCAAACTTGGTTCAGCTTGAAGACAGTGTCTTCGACTCTTTCTTATTTGGTCAGTCCAGGTGTTTAGCATTTCTCAGTCCTGACATTTTTCTTTTTTGTTTGTTTGTTTGTTTGTTTGTTTTTTCTTTTATTTTTGGGACAGAGAGAGACAGAGCATGAACGGGGGAGGGTCAGAGAGAGAGGGAGACACAGAATCGGAAACAGGCTCCAGGCTCCGAGCCATCAGCCCAGAGCCTGACGCGGGGCTCGAACTCACGGACCGCGAGATCGTGACCTGGCTGAAGTCAGACGCTTAACCGACTGCGCCACCCAGGCGCCCCCTGACATTTTTCTATCAACAACTCCAACACTCTCTTACATAAGTGATGTCCTGTTTACCTTGGAGCTTTGCCTGATGAAAGACAGGCGGTCCACAGAGCTGATGTCCAGAAGGTCCTCCACGCCATCTGCCAGGCCCGAGAGGGAGGACCGTTTCAGCCAGTTTCCTATTTAATAATTTTTGAAAAGTTAGACCATTATAGCATGTTCTCCCAAGAAGATAAAAAGAAATGTCAGCATGTGCTCAGCAAGCAATGAAAGTTACATGGCGTGGTATAAATTGAAGTGAAGACAAATTGTTTTCAAAATTGTACATGCTTTGAATATTCAGTGTTGGACCATAAAATTACATGACTAAGACCAGGACAAAAAGAACTTGGGCCTCTTTGGTGAATAAAACTATATTCCATCCAGTTCCCCTTGACAACTTTCACATCCTCTATTAAGTCCTATTGATTTTACCTCTTTTTATAAAAAAAATGTTTATTTATTTTTGAAAGAGAGAGAGAGAAAGAGAGAGAGCACGAGTGTGGGAGAGGCAGAGAGAGAGATGGAGACACAGAATCCAAAGCAGGCTCCAGGCTGTGAGCTGTCAGCACAAGGCCTGACACAGGGCTTGACTCCCAGATCATGACCTAAACCAAAGTTGGATGCTTAACCGACTGAGCCACCCAGGCACCCTTGATTTTACCTCTTAAGTGTTTCTCAAATCCGTCTACTCCTCTGTACATGGTCACCATGTGACCAAGCTTCCATTACCTCTACCTGGACTACTAGGTAGGTTTCTATCTGCTCTCCCTTAACCACTTGGGCTCCTGCCAATATGTTGTACAAGCAGTGATCCTTCAGAAAAAGCTAGCCTGCTTGTGGTATTCCCTTGTTCATCATCCCACCTAGGCTATGTAGGGCTATAGGATGAAGAGCCAACCTGACCCGTAGGGTCCACATGCCCTAGTCCCTCTTGCTCTGTCATAGTCATACAGCCACTCTTCTCATCTCAGTTCTTCTAGTTCCCTCCCTCCTAATATTTTACAAATGCTATTGCTACCATTTAGAGTGCTCTCCTTCTTCCTTCCCCCAGTACTCTGAAGATCTTAATCTCTCTTCCTCCAGGAAGCTTTCTCTGATCTCTGCCTCCTCCTCCTAATTTAGGTCAGATCTCCTTGCATGCTTTCATAGCACAATGTATATTTCCTTCATAAAATTCACAGTTTGCAACTATGCTTAGTTGTATCTGCTTTAGTGACTGTCACCCCTAATAGATTTTAAGTTCAGCAAAGTTGGGCACTGTGTTAATTTTGTTCACCATTTAATCCTTGATGCCTAGCATAGTGTTTGCACATCATAAATGCACATAGTAGGGGTCTGAGAATACCTGCCGAAAAAAAATGAATGAATGAATGAATAAATGAGCCAGCCTCAACCTTGTGACTTGAAGCCTTTCCCTTTCTCTACCCTACCATGCATTGCTTTGTTTTGATTATGAGTTGATTTGAGGACGTGGCAGGGAATAAGAGAATCCATAAATAAATACAGACATACTTTTACCTATGGGGAGTTTAAGCTTCTTCCGGAGGGAAATTCTGCGGGACCGTGAGCGGGCGCGACGGTCAGAGGTGGTCCCCGAATGGGCAGTGGTGCATTCTGAAGTATCCTGCTCAGATTGGCTGCTGGTGTCACTAGCTGCACTCTGGGATTTGAACATCTTGCGCCAGAAATCTTTCCGCCCCAGGTTGCCCCCTTGCATTTGTTCATCGCTGAAAGCAAGCCGAGGATAGAGTTAAACATCTGACAACACATGTGAAATTCCCTTAAATTTCTTTCAACTTCCTGCCAATGACATTTAGGCAAATCATGCAGGATGATCTTTGGTGGGCTGGGATTTAGGATGAGTCAGAGTGGGAGTGGAAAAAGTGAGACCACAGTTGACTCTGAGCACTTCTTGAAAACAGTCATGTCTCAGCTGTCAAATAGAGGTAACCATTTTTTTCAACCTTAATAAAAAGACCAAATATTATTGCAGGTGTTCATCTGCGGGTGTGAGTCATAATAGAAGCACTTATGATGTCTAAATATTTTACTTTGTCTTGAAGTTCCCAGAGTCTTGTACAGTACTGTATCTTATTCACCACCCTCACGCCAGTATAGCAAAATTCTTGGCACTAAATAAACTAAAGATATTTAAATAAATGAATAAGTGAAGTGCAACCACAGCCAGGGGGTGCATCATCCCACATCTGTTTACTAAATTATTTTCATCATGAGATTATTAAGTTTTCTTGTCAAGGAAACTTAAGTAAGGTTTATTTTTTTTTCAGTGTTTTATTTTATTTTTGAGAGAGAGGCACAGAGTGCGAGTGGGGGAGGGGCTGAGAGAGAGGGAGACCCAGAACTTGAAGCAGGCTCCAGGCGCAGGGCTGGAACCCATTATGAGATCGTGACCTGAGCCCCAGTTGGAGGCTTAACTGTCTGAGTCACCCAGGTGCCCCTAAGAGAGGTTTAAAAGTAAAAAAAAAAAAATTGGCCTGACTCAATAAGCCAAATGGGGACACCTCCGAAGGGATTTTTGACTAGGGCATTCCACAAGAGGAAGAAGACAAGTGGCCAATAATATTCAGAGGTTAATCTCACTAGGAATTGGGGTGGGAGGGGAGGGTCAGTTGAAATGAGATCCCTATTTTCACTCATTAAGTTGGTAGAGATTAAGAGGGGAGAAAGAAAGCAATGGTGGCTATTGCATTGGCAGTGATAGGCTCTGTTAGTGTGACTTTTAAGGAGGAAGGAGAACAGAAAGGTGGGAAGGGGAGGGAAGGGCGAGAGAGAGAGAGAGAGAGAGAGAGAGAGAGAGAGAGGAGAGAGAGAGAGAGAGAGAGGAGAGAGAGAGAGAGAGAGAGGAGAGAGAGAGAGAGAGGATAAAGGAGGAGCCGGGATTACCCACCTACTTTGCTCCGGTGCTAAACAGAGGATATTCGGCATGCTCATTTCCTGGGCCCGCTCAGAATAGGGAAAAGCTCTATATTTAACATTCTATGTCATCCCTCCAAATGGAAATTTTTATGTGGAAGGATATTAAAACATGTGTCTTCATTCAAGAGGAAAGAACAGACCCATGCTAAATGCTGAGATATTAGGCAGTGTTTACAGAACACTGAAGAAAGAGAGTATTTTGCAATCTAGAAAACAAAATCACCTATGAAGATAGATGGTTTTATTTTTAAAATCCAATTTACTTATTAGATCATTCTCATTGAACATATTAGCTTAATAGTTGCTAGTGCTACTTTGAGGGAAAAAAGCCCTTTCTTTTTTTTTTAATGTTTATTTATTTTTGAGAGAGAGAGAGAGAGAGAGAGAGGAGCATGAGTGGGGGAGGTGTAGAGAGAGAATGAGAGAGGATCTGAAGCAGGCTCTGTGCTGAGAGCAGAGAGCCTGACATGGGGCTCGAACTCACAAACCATGAGATCATGACCTGAGCAGAAATCAATGCTTAAGCAAGTCACCCAGGTGCCCCTCTTTCTCCTTTTATTTATTGATGTTTTTGTTCATACCCTGTATGTAAAGACTTTTAACTAGTCTTATGGCTATTCAGCTGCAGAATTTTGCCTTTTACATTATTTTTCCCCTTAGGGCTTATGTTTGAATTTTTACTATGTCCTTAAAGACTTCCTTAAACCTCACATTTAAGAAAGGAAGTTAAAGAAAACAAAAGCTTAATGATAATTTGACAATTTTATCCTTTCATTGATTGACTGTCATTCATTCATTTGTTTATGAAATAGATATGAAGTGTTCACTAGGGGGGCCAAGCTCTGTCTAAGCATTGAAGTTATAATGGTAAGCAAAAACTCATATGGTCCCTAGACTCAGGGAGTTAACTTACTTCTCTTTACTTTCCTCCAGCCATTTAGGGGCAGCGTCTAAGATTTTGAAGGGCTGCAAAAGCTATGCAGGCTTTTGTTCTTTGAAGGTTTTCTTTGCTTGTTGTGAATTACCAAGGTTCTATTTGATGATGGTGATTTCCTTGATTATAGAGAAGGTATACCATAAAATCTAGAATACCCTGTAGAATTTCTGGTAGGATAATAATTTCACAGTAAACCAGAGTTTGTGGAAGTAAAATGGCATACCTTAAGTGATGTTTGTGTTTTAAATATTGATCATACCATTTGTGAGTAAATAGTTCTCAAAAGAAGAATAAATACAAATGGGTCTTGCATAGAACTAGGCTGTATTAGTGTCTACAGTAATTCTCACATTTTCTGGGGGCACTAATTTTAAGATGCTTTTGACTTTGCCATTATAAAAAGTGGAGATAAACTGATTGATTTCAGAGAACATTGGAATGGATCTTGGGAGAAGACCAAGGTGAAATGGAGTACAGTCTATGTTTCAGCTAAATCTGGGCGCAAGAGAAGTTTATCTTACTTATTTTTGGAAAGGCTTCATTGAGCACATTGACAGCCATTAATACATTTAAATGAAAAAAGTTATAAGCGGGCATTTGGTTAAATGTCTGACTCTTGATATCGGCTGAGGCATGACATCAAGGTTTGTGGGTTCAAGCTCTATGTGCTGTCAGCACAGAGCCTACCTGGGATTCTTTCTCCCCCTCATTCTACCCCTCCACTGCTCTCACATGCTCTCTCTCTCTCAAAAATATATAAATAAACATTAAAAAAGTTATAAGTGATTTTAAGCAAGAAAGTAGATGACATCCCCACCCCACCTGACAGGCACAGTATTTTTCATGATTTATCTGCAGGAGTGTGCAAGAAAAGCAGAAGTGGGATAGAGACTGGGAAAGGGAAACACAGTTAAGGAAGCTTCCTGTAGGCCTGAGGCTGGTTATTTGTGATTTGGGTCTGTAGAGATTAGTGGCTTTGGGAATGAAAAGTAAAGGTCAGAAGCAAGGCAAAGTTCAAAGAAGATGATTTCTTGCAGCAGGAATTGCTCAGCCAACTGCACTAGAGACAAAAATCAATGCTACTTACTGCTCTGGAGTCTGTGAGGGGCGACCAGACATGAAGCTGCGACATTCCTCAGGGGCAGAGGACACCTGGCCTTTCTCCACAATGCTCCCCGCCTCTGACCTATGCAAATGGTGCATTCCACCAATCACAACAGAGCAGGACACCACTCCTCAATGCCTCATATACTTCACAAAGCTGAACACTCCCATATAGACAATGTGTATTGCTTTCAAACCCTGTCATCATGAGACTATATCGTATGAAACTTATATCCTACCATTTCATTCATGACCTAGAGCCTTATTGCCTAAGTATACCACCATCATCGCGAACAGAGTCATTAACTACAAACAAGATTGTAAATTTAGGAGTTTCTTTTACTCTTGATAAGTGGCGTATTTTATAGAATAGGCATACAATAAACATACATACCAGAAGGAAAAACAACAGAGGGCTGCTCAGCAATTCCTATTCTGCCATGTTTAAAATATTACTTACTGAACAGAAGGATACGGTATCAATAATTGCTTTTCCTCTCCGGACAAAAATGTAAATTTTCTTCGGAAAGGACTGACACACAGATAGCATTTCACCATATTAGTGAGAGCTGGGAATTAAAGATCAAGAGTATGCAAGCCTGAAATCAACTGAGCTTTGATTTATATAGAGGTAGGGTTTATTTGACAGTAAACACCTCCCTTTTCAAAGCTGCAGCTGGACTATCACCAGTGATGCCATTTATTCAAGATAGTTCCACCATGCCTGCACTAGTTATACACCATGCTATGAACCACATGGACAGTACAACAGAAGATTACATTCCAGGGACAGAAGGCAAACACTAATGTTTATATATAGCTCAAGCTTCCAACCTTTTACTGCCTGCAGTCTTAGATTCAGATTCATTCTCCTCCAGCTTTTTCCCTGGTGCCAACTTCTCAGCACTGTCAAGCAAAGCGCTGAGGGCCACTCTCCTGAAGACATTCCCATGAGCCTCTTTGATAAATTGGACCAGCTGACGGATATCACAATACAGCCCCTGTGTGGATGCAAGAAGGAAGGTTTGGGGAAAGTTGTGTGATTAAGTGGTTTTCACAGGAAGAGTGGGAGAAGCTAATTCCTTAGACTTAGGTCAGCATTGGAATCATAAAAGGAAGACAATTTACAACAATGAAACCGATGGTACACTATCTCTCCATTGTACCTACAGCAACATTATCAAGAACTTTGCCTGTCATCCTTAGTACGATAAAGGATGGTTACCATGCTTCATATTCAGAAAGTTGGTTGTATCATTAGAAAGACATCAATTTATACTTTAAACCACTGGATTCCCAAGCTTTAATTTTCTCTCTTAATTGGGACTTCTGAAGAGATGCCTGCAAAAAAAAGGCAATCAGAAATTCGTTTAGACTAGGGATTTCAGTCCTTATTCAGCTTCTCCAATTTTTCTACATCACTGTGATAAAGTATGCTAAGTCATCTAGACACTTCTAACAGAGCCTGATATTCAAGGACAATTTATTTTGCTTGACATATTTAAAAAATGTGTATGTTGAAGTTCATTTGTACATGAACCTGACTATGAACTACAGGTGATGTAGGGCTATTAAAACCAGTACATTGATGAATCCATATTGAAAAATATATACAGGACCTTTTTCTTGAGATATTAAGCTTTTATCAGCATTTCCTCCTTTCTCTTCAAGAAGGTAGTTACTGTATTCTTTGCCTTAGGAAAGGTTCATGGCAAAGCAGAACACAGAAGCCTAAACAAAACCACTTAAACACTTACTTGATAGCTTTGGTTTAAAAACCTAAGGCCCAATGGGACAATCATGCCCATGACCCTTAAAACATCAGAAGGAGCAGTAACTGGGGAAAAGATGGAAAGGGTGTTTTTTCAGTTCTAGGGTCAGAAAGACCCTGTGCCTTCACTGTATACTTTGGTAGCTCTTCCATAAAAGGGACAGACCCCCAAAACCAGGGTTCTAAATTAACTAGAATGCCCAGCCCTAAGCATGCAGCAGAGAGCAGTATGTGAAATAACAGGTATGAATTGATGATTGAGACCCATGGAGCTCCCCAGGTCCTAGGTCCTATCAAAGACTTGGGATCTTTGCACCACTCTATGAAGTAGGGAAACCCAAGAATGACTGGGGTTCAACTTTCAGCCATTCTGAAATGAGAGTTCAAAGTCAAAACTAAGATGATTTAAAGAAAGTTAAGAAATACAGTTATTTCTTCTATACATGATTTTGCAAACTAAAATGTATAACAAGTACTCACACATATTATAATCAACTTGTCAAATTACTTCTTGCCATGACCAAATTAAATGCATGGATGGGGCCCATGTTTTTCTCAAGCTCCAAAAACTTTGCTGAGGTGGCTTTGACAGTCAGCAAAATTAAATTGCCTTAGGTTTGGGATTTTAGTTTGTTTACCCAAAGTGATGTGAATAGTTTCAATAGCTTAAAATGATTTCCTTGATTTAGGTAGATTAGCAGATAGTGTCAATATGTATAAATGGGCTGATTTCTACATAGAAGTCACAATATGTAACAGATTGGTAAGATAGAGAAATGTTCCTTTACTCCCCAGAGAGAAATGAATTCATCTAGTCATGTCAGATTCATCAGCCTTAATCTACTTCTCGTACCCCAAACCACAATTAAGCACTAACTTGTTATAACCTGCTTCTCTCTCCATACTACTTGCGGCTTCAGTGGTTTAATTAACACAGTCATTTATGAGGAGTACCTAAAAAATTCAATAAAAGAAAACAAAACTAGTTCCAGCAGCATATTTAATTTTTAAAGTAAGTGTGGTTCCAAGAAAATGCTTGGTGTAGTATCATTTAATATTTCATGAGTTAATAAGCTGTGCTCCAGCCCCTCTTTCTTTTTACGGGTTCAAAGTACCTTGCAACTATCTCAGCAATCACCACAGAGCTGATGAGGTAGAAGAGGAAGATACGTCAATTTTCAAGTAGAATAACGAATAACAACGAGGAGAAATGTGTCATCGAGGCTCCACCATGAGCTACTGGTCACTTTGGGAAAACAGAGATTTTTAACTTTAAGGTGAAGACTTTTAGACTTTAACTTATCTATCTCATGGCCATGACTGAGAACATTTCTTAGAGCAGAGACCAAGAACTCCTGTGGGAAGAAGAGGTGAACTTCTCACCAGATTCTCAGGGCTGTGCAATTCATGTGTAGTTGAAGCGCAACGGGTGATAAGGGATTTAAACATGGCGCTGACGATGATGCCTTCCACGTTTTGGGCTGTGGATTTGTTGTCCACCGTGGTGAAGTTATTTCCAAACCCAGCCTTGTCTGGAATGCAAAGGCACTAATTCAAGGCAATGTTTTCATTAAGCTACACAGGTTAAAGAAGTAACGGAGTATTTGGCACCCAGGAATTAGTGAAGGGCTACACAAAATTCAGAAACGGACTAAAGATACACCTTGGAGACTTGGAGATAAACAACTCACAGTCTTCCTCAGAGTCCTTACCATGATATAGTCCCTTGTGTTGTGGAATGTTTATATTGATAAGTCTTAGCAAAAAGGGAGAATCAACTGTTGACCCTAAGAAAGATGTTTAGACCTAGTTTTTAAATAGGTGATCACTTAAAAAATAAGAATCCCTCATTGAAGAGAGAATTTATTTGATTCAGCCTTTTTGGTGGTGAGGAATGCTGGCTTCCCAGTGGAAATTGTTCAGTCTTTCAGAAGTAAGTGAGGGGGGGGCCAACCCCATGAGCTGGCCAGGGGGAGGAAAAGGTGGGAAAGGGCCCTGAGGGGAATTCACACTAGCGCTGGTAATAAAAAGGACACTGAGTCCTGCCACGAGCTGCATAGAACATCTAGCAGCTTCTTGCCTCCACAGACTTGCCATACCAAGAGGGAAAACCTACCACCTCTCTTACAGCCACTTCCTTATAACTCACTGAAATGTGAAATGCCAGTGAACTGAGGCCATCACCCTCCCATGGCACTTTATGCCACTTTTTAACATATCCAGGCAACATTTCTTAGGGGACACATTAGCTATTCTGGAGACTTGCCAGAAGATTCTTAATGACTGTGAACCATCTGTGGACTGTACAGTCAGGATTTATGTAGCCTTGACACTGATCAGATAGGGACCTATGTGTTTGGCTGGCTGATTCACTGGGAGCTACTTCTGTCTCTCAAGAGTCCCACGGGGGATTTGTCACTTTATTATAACCTCTCACTGTCTGTGCCAACTGGCCGGGGATTAGCCCTAGACTTTACATTATAGAAAGAAATCTCTCAGTCTCTGCTTGTAGTTTCTATCTCAAATGGCTTAAAAAAGAGAAAATAGTTTGTACTCAGGAATCTCTCTTCTCATTTAATTATTTTCTAAAATTTGTAATGTGCTCAACTTAAAACAACTCTGATAATGTACATTGTTTTAGGGGCTCTATAGAGGAACAATATTGTTTTAAATGTGAATGCCAAACAATAAAGATAGGGAAACTGCTCCCAAATTCATCAAATAGATCTTCATTATAAATTAATTAACTATCACACATGTATTATATAAACCATAAACATCCACATGAAGAAGTTATTTCTTCCCAGGCTCTAATTAAAATGTGTATTTTACTCACCTCAGTCTTCATACATCACTTTCATTTCATTACTGTGTTTACACCCAAGTGGCATTGAAGGTGTTAGGTCTATTATGAGTGCAATTGATGTTCACTGGTCCCCCTATACCACAGGTTTCTACAGTGGAGTTTTCTCAAAACACCAAGTTCTAAAATGGTATGTG
Source organism: Panthera uncia (assembly GCF_023721935.1). Lineage (NCBI taxonomy): Eukaryota > Metazoa > Chordata > Mammalia > Carnivora > Felidae > Panthera > Panthera uncia. Next base: position 26,799,432 of record NW_026057584.1, read on the forward strand.
GGATTATCTATATATCTATTTGCCTATTTAAAATATTTTAGTATATATGTGTATATGAGTATATCAAAATTATGTTACTACTATGTTTCTATATATCTTTTCTTTCCTGTTTTATCTTATGAAAAAAAATTTTCAAGCACTCTGCCTGGCACATAGTAGGTAGTCATTTCATATTTGTTGAACTAATGAATATACTCCCTTGTTCCTTGATTTTGCCTCAGTGGTCATACAACAGAAAATTGTATGAGAAAGAGAGGAGTGCCATGAGTGATAGTGTATGGATTGAGGGGCTAATGGTGGGGACGCCACAGCTTTACAAAATGCCCTTTGCTGAGTTAAGTTCTCCTTAGAAACCCCTCAAAATGTGTCACCAAAGATAATGTGCAAGCTTCTCTTGCTTATACACTATTTCTCTCTCTCTCTCTCTCTCTCTCTCTCTCTCTCTCTCTCACACACACACACACACACACACACACACACACACCTTTTCCTCTAAAGTCTATCCCCACATATTCAGGGTACCTCAGAAACACTACCTGCTTCACCTCATAGTGATCTCTCCTGGAACATGGCACAGCTTTACTTACTGTCAGTGACTGGCTCCATACAAAATCCTAGCAAAGCATGCAAGAAGTCCACTACATTATTGAGAGAGTCCTTGTTCACATAGTCCCTCATGGTTTGTCGGAATTGCATCTTATCTAGCTTGTATAGCTTAGTGAGGCAGTTCTGGGCCTGTAATGAAGGAAGAAAAGTGAAGAAGTCACAGGTACCAGCTTAAGCTGGGGATACCATTAGTCTGAGACAGAAGCCTGCGGAAGGCAAAGGCTTCTGTCCATCCCTGCTGGCTGGTGCTGGCCAACCCTGCCAGCCCCCCTTGTCTGAGCAAGGAAGGGGCAGAGACTAAGCTGAGCAGTATGAGGGACTTTACTTTTAGAAGGGCTGCTCCAAGTAAAACCCAAGGCTAATGTCTAATGCTGGTGCCAGAGGAATTCAGTCTTTTTGCCAAGATCATGATTTTAAGATCTCAATGAAAAATGCTCCAAGTATAAAAATTAGGCAGGTTATAGAATTGGTAACCCAGGTTTAGAAAACCTCAAAGCTTTGTGCAGTGGGAGGAAGGGTGCCACTCCCATGTTCAGCTATTTTGGACTTAAGTAGATTTAATGGAGAGGGTGAGAGGGATATATGAAGTGGGTATCCAGTGTTCTCATATATGGCCAGGAAGGGAGGACCCTTCAAGCATGAAGGAGGCATAAAATAAAGGCACATCTAGTGTGTTTATGTGTCTGTATTTCAATGTGAAAGTTTGATATTTAAACAGAAATTGGCTTTATAGACATGACAACCAAGTGACCACTGGCTAGACCCTGCTACTCACAACTATATTTCAGACAATACAGTAAATGATTCTGCCATCTGGCAAAGAGAACGGGAATAACCTCTCCATCAGAGCAAGTAAAGTCACAGCCATTGGCTGCAGAAGGCCACAGACAGAATGCACTGATAGTATCGAGGGTCATTAGAAGCCTCCCATCCTTGTCCTATCATGGAGAGAAAAATCACATTTGGGTGGTGCTTTGCTGTTTAAAACATGTTTCTTGCTTGTAACTGTATAACATTTGACTTTCACACCTCTGTGATTTGATGAATATCCCCATATTACAGTGGAGGAAATTGAGGCTCACAGAAGTCAAGGACTTTGTCCAAGTTAACCACCTTAATTGAAGACGGAGAACTTTGGACAACCAGGCACAATCATGGAAGTAAGATTAGAGAAAGCAGTCCCTAAGAATTTAAACACATAAGATGGGCCCTTAATGGATTCCCAGAAGAAAATTTAAGTTACATCACTATTTTAACAAATCAAGGCCCAGAGAAAGCTTCTGGAAAAATTTGAGAGGGAAAGAAAGAGTATAAAAGGCTGAATTAACAATAAACTTGGTATGACCTTGTGGTAATCTCTCTGGCTATATCACAAAGTCAGGTGGACTGGTAATTGTTTTCATTTTGCCTTTATTAGGTCCTAGAATATTGAGAAATTAGGTGTTTTTATTCCAGAGATATTGCTGTTTGCTGGTTCTCAGGCAAATTCATTTTTTCTTCTTATAAAATAAATGCTGCTTGCTGAAAAATTATGTTTTCAAAGCATTTACATAAAATATTTCCCTTATGAAGTAGTACTTAATTTTTACCCCATAAAAAATATGTGAAGCTCTTGATTGCAACACATATGAAGCACTTTAAAATCCTGGGTTGGAAAGCCCTGAAGCACAAATTATCCTGTCTTCTCTACAAAATACTCCAATGACAGCATAGTTTCAGATGTACTGTTTAGAGGCCATTAGAATGTCTAAATGAGTTCAATGAGAAGTTTAAGCAAGAATCAGGAATCAAAACCTTAAGTATTTTGATTTTGAATGAATATTCAAGAATCTCTTCTCCAAGAGATATAAAACTGTCAGAGTGAATTCCCTTTCAATATTTTGGGACAACCAATGAATGGTTAGTCTAAAAGACACATGCTGGAATTATTAGGCATTTTGATGAGTATCATCATAGTAATTTTCTCTTTCTTTCTTTTTTTCTCTTTCTTTCTCTCTTTTTCTCTCTCTTTCTCTCTTTCTTTCTAAGAAGTATAGAAGCCCTTGGGCACCTGGGTGGCTCAGTCAGTTGAGCGTCCGACTTTCGCTCAGGTCATGATCTCATGGTTCATGAGTTCGAGTCCCGTGTCAGTCCCGTGTCTGACAGCTCAGAGCCTGGAGACTGCTTTGGATTTTGTGTCTCCCTCTCTCTCTGCCCCTCCCCTGCTCATGCTCTGTCTCTGTCTCTCTCAGAAATAAATAAATATTTAAAAAAATTTTTTTAAAGTATAGAGGCTCTGATCTGGTAGAAGTAAGAAATATTCTTAATATCTTAAAAGTTAAGCAACCTCTGAAAATTCAATGCTTTAGAAATTTGTAAAGACCTAGCTTCTTGAATTAATTAGACTTTCCCAGGGATAATTTCTCAGATTTGTATATCTTGGACAATGTGTTTGCTGAGCAAAATTAGGCAAATATAATCCCTATAATGAGTATTAAGCTGGGCTACAAGATAATGGAAGATTTGCCATGTAAGTCAGCAAAGCTGAGAAGGCAAGTAAAAAACTGTCTAGACATCCTGACAGGAAATGTTCAGGAGTCTCGGTGAGGGAAGCATGGTAGACTGAGCAGCAACAATGGTCTCTCAAGCGGCTTCTGATCCAACTATTCCTATTTTCTTCAAGTCTAGAAAGACAGGTTGTGGCATCAGAGCCAGTTTAATACCTCCAAGTCAAGCATGACACTTACTATTTTTTAGTGTTTCGTTTCATGGAACTGGTCTTCTGTATGAGGAGTGTTAATGTTTTAGCCTTGAAGGCACTTATTCATACTGCGATAGAACTAAAAACCACACATTAAAAATCACTTATGCATGTGCAAAGATGGGGGCAATGTCAGCTTTCTATTGCCTTATTAATTATTATTTTGATTTTTAAATTTTGGACCTCAAAATCTAGATCTTGGTCAAAGTTGCCAAGTTTCATAATTTAGAAGTTAATTACTGTGAATATAATATAATAAGTTAATAGAAAACAACGTAATAGAACATAAAAGAAACAGACAAGGATGGATGAATGGATAGATAGGTGGATGACATATTAAGAAAGATACCCAGCATGCTAATACTGTGTGAACATTTCATGACAAAAACTAATACCAAGAAAAAATGGGCTGGCATTAGATTTTGACATGATCCTAAAACTCTGCCAAAATATGCCAAAGGGTTTCCTGGACTCAAATTTGCATAAAAGTCTTATTTTCTTATGGTATTTTCTTATGGTTTCAATTCAAACATATGCATGAGGCAAATGTCTCAGCTTGGACTTGCTATGGAGGTGGGTTATTGCTCAAGAGTCAAGGGAAAAGTCACAATCAGCTGAGGCAAATGAAAATGAGCTGGAATAAGACCATGTTCCATGACAGCATTATGCTTTGCAAGCCCAAGCGCAGAGTTTCAAGTTTCACACAGTTCAAAGGGACATGATCTTAAATACTTAGGAGTCAAGGTTCATTCTGAAACAAAGCAGCCAGAACATGACTGGCTACTTTTATAGTCCTGTTTTGTCCCAATAAGGGCCATTTTCCCTATCTATATAAGAATAACAAACTAAATCCTAAACTTTGACCCCTTTCTTTAATATAAAATATGTTTCTATAGTACCCAGGCAGATGATTAAAAAGTCATTTGTCACAGACCATCAGATACTTGCTAAATGCATTTATCTTTGCACAAGTCTTTCAGACTCTAATTCATACTTTCCAATGATACACCCTTTCACCAACTGGGAGTTGGCCTGCCCTAGGCAGAAGGCAGAAGTGTTTTCCCAATTAAGCTTTACCAGGCCTGGGTTTTAGAGGTCTTGAGATATGTTGTGGGAATCTTCGCAATCCAAATCAGTATTAATCACCCCTATGAAATATAATATTTTTCAGGGAACACTGACCCTCATTGTCAAAGGACTCATTCCTAAATTGGAGAGAGGGAAGAGGGAGAGGAAATGGAATCTACTTTAATTCTCTTACATTCTCTCGGAATACCTGGTGTCTCAGACGATCTCCAGAGAGCCCTCGATGTCCTTCTCCGCAACCATAGGCACATCCCAAAGACTTCACTATTTTGATGAGCATGGTCAGAGCAAGCCTATGGTTGCTTACAGGTGTACTTTCATCCTAGCACCCACAAACAAGAAAAAAAGACATCTGTTCACCTACTCACTAAGCCCTTTTGGTACTGAGATTCCATTTTGTGGTTAAACCAAATTTTATATGTTTTATGGTGAGCATGTGCAACCTGAAAGACAGAATTGTCAAGAGCTCACCAAGCAAGTTAATCTTTGTAAAATTCAGAATATGATTTAAGAGAAAGGAAAATGTCTGTGCATTTTGATCACCCTCTAGTGCTAAAGGATATGAATGTAGACCTCTTGATTAGAAAACATGCTTTCTGTATCCTTGGCAGACTATCAGAACCACCTAGAGAGAGACAAAGGGGACTATCAGTGATAAAGACAAAAAGATTTTCCCAGAAGCTACCCTCTTCAGCAGGCTTCTGATAGTACCACCAGGCAAGGATTCTTATTAAATTTCTGGAACTGATCAAAGTCTGGAGCTTTGAGATCACATGGCAACTTCTGGCATTTTTAAGGGATTTTCTAAAATAATATGTTCACTATATTGTAATACTCATGCCTAAGCAAAGTGAGAATACAAAATTTGTCAACATTCAGCTTGTTTCTTCCTTCAAAGGTAAATAGGAAGCCCTCCTGAGGTGAATAATAACTGTCATCATCCTCTCTTTTGCCCATTTAATTCCTGTTGTTAGTGGAGCACATAGCTTCTAGAAAAAATGGACTTCTGTGGATTATTTCCAAAAAGCCCTAAGGTTTCTAATAGTTGTCCTTTCTATTTCACCAATTTACTGTGCAGAACAAAGGAAATAATGGATAATGGATAAGCATTGCTCTGTAAATTATGAAGGGCTTTTCTGATTGTGGATCAGACTGGTATGTAAACGCTGGGGTCACACGTTGAAAGTACTCAAATGTGGGTAGGATGTGAAAGAGGTGGAGTTATCTGGACATCATATTCCATAATTTGGGTAGGGTAGACTCTCCTTCCCTAAAGTTATGCAGTTGGTCTTCTTTTTCAATCTACAGGCTCAGGTAGTGGATGTGGTACTGAGATGCCCTCTGCAGGAATGAATATTTATTCTCTGAGCCTGTTAATGGCTGACAGCTCTCCACTGAGCTCTTCTCCAGACATTGCTCTTAGCTAAAGAGAGTTGCCTCGCTTAAGCTCTTCCTGGTAGCAGCCTGCTTCTAATGGCTGGTCAAAGGCATAATGAAGGTGGGTGGGTGGATGAGGGTGTATAAAGGTGGGCTCCCTTACTCCATCTGGAGATTACTTTGGAGAGCTGTCCTTGCTTAGAGTTTCCTGTGTGATGGGCTGAGTTCTCTGTTACAACTATATTACAGTTCAGCTTTTCCCTCTACCTCATCCTGCTTATTTCACACTTCATAGATGTTGATCCTGCGAAGACATCCCAGGAAACTTCCCGTACACACATCTCTATATCTTAGTGTGTTTCCTGGGAATTCTATAGATCAGGTGGTTGCAAATGGAAGACTTGGACTTATCAGTAAACATTTATTTACATAATATATATTATACATATTATACATACGTATATTATACATATGTATGTATGTATGTACGTGTGTGTGTGTGTATATATATATATATATATATATATATGACATTCAGAAATGTTTTAGTTTCGCTTCAGATCTTAGCTCCATAACCTTGGGCCAGCTACTTAACCACTCTGAGCCCTACAAAATGGGAATCATAATAATACCTATATCATACAGCTGTGAGGCTAACTAACATGAGTCAAAATATGTAAGACACACAATAATAGCACAAAAATGTTTATCATTTGTAGGTGTGGGATACTGCTTTCCTCTGAGACAACTTTGTGCAAATTAGAAAAGGCATTCCTCGGGGCGCCTGGGTGGCGCAGTCGGTTGGGCGTCCGACTTCAGCCAGGTCACGATCTTGCGGTCTGTGAGTTTGAGCCCCGCGTCAGGCTCTGGGCTGATGGCTCGGAGCCTGGAGCCTGTTTCCGATTCTGTGTCTCCCTCTCTCTCTGCCCCTCCCCCGTTCATGCTCTGTCTCTCTCTGTCCCAAAAAAAAAAAAAAAACGTTAAAAAAAAAAATTAAAAAAAAAAAAAAAAAAAGAAAAGGCATTCCTCTGGGTAAATGAATCAGAAAAAGATGAGCCCTTTTAGTAGATACAGCCCTTGAGTGAAGAGCTCAGTGAGCAGAGCTTACACTGGATTTTAGTCCTTCTTGGCCTCAGAAAAGTTCACCCTGGGTAGGGCCTGATTTGGAAGATTGGTTTACATACATTTTTAGATTACTATATGTTCCTTAAAAAAAATCTCCAAAAGCTCTTTTTAAGTATCTATTCAGGTTTGATTTTCTTTGGACCTTCAGATGTCCTTAGGATTCAGATTCCTCTTATAGCAGACATTCAGAAAGATGTTTCAAGCTATAGGCAGAAATCAGGACAGATACATTTCAGGCTCTCAGTATTAGTAGCAAATATAGAAATAGAAATTAGATCTTCCTTTCTGAATTAATCAATTCCCCATGTTTCTGGTATTACTAGGGTACAAGACTAGATAAATTCTGATTTCACCAAAAATAACAGGGATTTGGGGAAGAACAGACCTTTGTGAATCACAAACATATGCACTTGACCTATAATTAAGTTTTATTTTATAAATTCTTTCTACTGTAAAGAATATTATTTTGCATAACCACAAAACATTGATATTTTGGTGGCTGTTTGAGCCCACATAATCTAACTTCAAAAAATCCCATTTAATCAAGAGTGATAACTTAAGTTGAAATAATATTTATATTATTTAGTATCTAGTATAATAACTAGATTTAAATTGGCAAGAGAATTTCAGGTCTATAATAAGAAATCAGATGAAGATACTAATTGGATATAATTTTAGAAGTAAAAACAAAAATATAATACTAATAATGAAATTCAGAAATTCTTAGGATACATAACAAAGCCTTCTTCAATTTAGTTGGACTATCTAAGCTTTACTAATAAAAGTCTATCAAAATTTCACAACTCCCTTTTATTGTTTTCTATTTTCCCTTGAATATTGTAATGAACATAACACCATCTGTTATCTCTTTGAGTACCAGCTTAGATTGATAGGTAAAACATAGAAGTTTAGTAAAAGTAAGATATGAGGATCTTTGGATTGTCCTCAGTGATGTATGAGTAGGTAAGAAACTGAGAACCTTAAGTACTGGAAGATGCTATTAGAATTGGAAAACACATATTTATGATTAGGGTAGAAGAAGAAAACCTTAAAGAAATGATTCAGGAACCCAAATATTGGGAAAGAATATTTGGATCAGAGACCCAGAATATTGGGAATATAGGAGTAGATAATGAGATGCAGAAACACACATGATAAATACACATTAAAAATGTATCAAGTAGGATTAGAAAGAGATGGAGAAGAAAGTGTAAAAGAGGAAGGAGCACGGCAACACCTTTTCAGATGTAAAAACCTGACACACTGTAAGAAAAAAAACGGACAATTCATAGTTTAGATAATGTGTAGATGGTAGAACTCCGAACAATGTCATCTTACACCTGTAAACACAACCTGCTATGTACATCGTGGCCTGTTAGAGATTCAAATGTCTTGTTGATTTCAACTTGTTAACAGCATTTCCCAACAAAAACCTCATACTGGAATCAGTGTAAGTTATGTGATTTTAAGCTATGGTAATTCTTATTTAAAACCCAAATTAAAGGAGAAAACTAATTCTTGGCATTAAGTGCAGAGATCATAAAGGAGGTGTTGCCAGAGCAAAGGGAATTAAATTCAGGGATAATCAATAATAAGAAAGCTAAAAACGTAAGATATAAAACATGAGAGTACCAAGGCTAGTCTTTCAAACCAACACCAACAAACCAACCAATTAACTGAACAAAATTCTTCCCTTTCTTTCTCAACCATGATGGAAATTGGCTGCCCCAAAATGTGTTTCTTAGATCAGGAGAAGAAACACCATCATGAGGAAAGATGATACTGCTTGTGTTTCCCCCAAATTCATATGTTGAAACCCTGTCTCCCAATAGGATGGTATTTGATTATGGCCTTCGGGAGGTAATTAGGATTAGATGTGGACATCATGAGAGTGGGGCCCTGGTCTGATAAGTGCCCTTATTTTTTTTTTATTTAAAAAAAACTTTTGATAGAGAGAGAGAGAGAGAGCACTTGAGCAGGGGAGAGAGGCAGAGAGAATGAGAGAGAGAGAGAGAGAGAGAGAAAATCCCAAGCAGGCTCCATGCTCAGCACAGAGTCTGACACAGGGCTCAATCCTACAACCCTGGAATCATGACCTGAGCTGAAATGAAGTTGGCCACTCAACTGCCTGAACCATCTAGGCACCCCAAGATCAGTGCCCTATAAAAAGAGACAACAGAGGAGTCACTCTCTCTCCCTCTCTGTGGGTGGTGTGTGTGTGTGTGTGTGTGTGTGTGTGTGAAAGAGAGAGAGAGAGAATACAGTAAAAAGGGGCTATGTGAGCACATAACAAGACAGCAACCACCTACAATCCAAGAAAAAAGCTTCAGAAACCTTGTTAGCACCTTCATCTTGGAGTTCCTAGCCTCCAGAAGTATGAGAAGTAAACTTCTTTTGTTTAATCTGCCCAATCTGTGATATTTTGCTATGGTAGTCTGAGAAGAAAACATTGCTCAATTAGGTCAGACCCTGAAAAACTAGAAAGAGACAATCGTTGGTGGCAGACTGAGAATTATGGTAATGTAGATACTCTCTTGCAGAAATGACATGACCAGGGAATTAGCTCTAACACTGCTTGAATTGGTCTTTGAATTGACAATACAGTTTTTGAACTGAGAATAGTTTCATGTAACTGTTTCTACTAATGCCTGGTGAAAACTCAATGAAGAGATTTCTAGTTTTAGTGACTTTCTTGTTTTAGTGACTAATTGTGATTGAGTCAACTAATTGCTGGCAAGCAGGCACTGGAAAGAAATTAGGGGCAACATTTCATGAGAACACAGAAGGTGGTTCATTCATACCTTCTCTTGATTCTTCTCATTCTTCTCATAAGGTCCACCTCCACCTCCTCCACCTCCTCCTCCATCACCTCCATCACCTCCATCACCTCTTCCACCTCCACCTCCTCCTTCTTCTCCTCCACCATCTCCAGCTCCACTAACCGAAGGGCCCCCGAATCCACAGGGTGAACTTCCAGATACTCCTTTGAACTGGAAAGTTCCCTCACTTGCTCTTTTTTCCATAGCCTCATTTTCCTTGTTTTCACTCTTCTTTCTGTTCTTTTCTACACAAGGCACCACACCAAGTTGAAGCAAGCATTCCACAATGTTTAGTGCCACATCACAGATACGAGAACTGATGTCATGGTTAAGGACAAGATAAACAGCCTTCAGAACAACCTGGGGGGAAGACAAAGATAAACAGAGGATGATTAATTTACATGAGCTACCTACACCTTCGTACACAGATTTGGTTATTCTGTTTAATCATTTCCTTTAGGCTGTTCTAAGCACTTAAGCATAAATAATTCAGTTAATTCTCAGATGTTCCTATCTACATTGTATTGGGACCTTGTGTATGTTTTTAACGTAAAGTACAAGTCACCCAAAGAATTAAAAATGTCTGTGTGAAAAAAATGTCTGTATTATCTCACATTAAGTATTCCAAAACTTGCCATCATACAGACAGTTAATAGGGGTACTTAAAAACAGTGATTAATGGGGCAGACATTTTTTGTCCAAATGGAAACTTGCTCAACTGATTTTTTACACCAAAGTGCTTTAATCCTCTGCCTTTCACTTTATGTCAATAGTGGATAAAGAACAACAATTTCCATATCTCCATAATAGGGGAACATTTATGTATTCACAATTGTATCATTATTTACACTTCAATTTTAAATGCAAAATATTTGCATGTTTAAATTATGTCCTTTCATTGATTTTAATATTTTAAATTATTTGCTGACCCAGTTCCCTAATGTGAAATAAAACATTTTGTGAAATATAATTGTAAAATATAACAACCCTTTCATTTGGTAATAACTATAATCAAGACAGGCATTCCTGAGAATGCAAGTTTAAATCTTTTAATGGACTTCTATTCATTTTCCCTTGCTATGTGGGAGGTTTGGAATCATGTTGCTTATATAATAAAATAAACTGAGAACTTTTTATAAAGGACTTAGCACACACACACTTATGTATATTTATATATACATATTCAGGATTTGCTAATTCTTTTGGATTATAAAAATCTTCTGAGATCAGATCACACCTAATGTAATTCTTGGAAAAAAAGGGGAAAGATACATCTATGATGGTTGACATATTTGTGAAATTTTGTATATGGGTAGCTTTTTCATTTTAAGATTCAACATTTCTAAGAATCTATATACCCATTTTACCCAGCATTATAAAAACTGGATTAAAGAGCCATTATCTTCCAAGCTTTGGTAAGAAAAATTCTTTCTTCTTACAGAAAGATCAAGCATGCCATTCTTGTGGACAAAGTTATTGGTCCCATCGATATGTTCCGTGTCCTCTAAGTAGCTGTAGTTTATGCAGGAGTCTGTGAGGCTTCGAGGCAGGTTTGCACATGCCAAGGGTTCATGTGGCATCTCTGGGATAGGCACCTGGTTGCAGAGCTTCCTCATATGCTCACTGAAAAAGTCTGCATAGCCTACGTTGAATGATGCCAATGTGGTATTGAAGGTTGCAACTGTAATAGTGGAGATCTGGGATTGCACTAATAAAAAGAAAGCAATGTCTTAGTTTTCCCCATATTAACTTGCCACACTATCATGTCAGACAGTTATATTATCATGACAACAATCACAGCTGATGCTTTTGTAGATATTTGACTTATAGTCTCAAAGCTATTCTCAATTCTCATGGAATTGCCTCAAGTGTTAAGGCCATGTAATATCTGAATGAAGGTTATAGAAAATATGACTTCCAACTGGCTTCCTTAAGACTCAGGCTAGAATTTAACTTTTGTTTAACAGGTGGATTTTGCCCACTATTAAATGGCAGATCCTACTGATAAAGTTAAACTAGTTGAGTTGAAGTATTTCTCCCCAAGTTTGTGGCTGGTAAAATATTTGGTTTTATCTAGCATATTTAAGCAACAAATAAGAAGGATTTTTTTTTGTTTTGCTTACAAGTAATAGAACATAAATTTGTGGTGGTAACTAACTGGTATCATCAAATACTTGAAATATACTCCTGGGAAAAGAGAGCTCAAATTATGCTCATAGGTTAAGAGTACGGATTAAGAACCCATTTTAGATTCCACCCAGACACACATGTTTTCTCCACACAAAGCACATAAGGAAGGCACTTATTTAAAATCGTAGCTGTCTGAGGAAGGAATCGGTGGCCCTGGAAGGCAGTGACTTTCTTCACATTGAAAGTGGACAAGTCCTTTAGAGGGACATCATACAGGGTGTCCAAGTAATGCATATAATTGTCTTCCAAGTCTCTTCTAGCCCTGTGGGTCTATGACCTTTTGAAAACAAATTTGCATGGCTTGCTTTCCCTCTGAGACGCATGGTGTTTGCAGTATGCCATCAAGTAGCTTTGTTACTAAGGAAATCCTAACAACGGCTCACTAGTAAATTACCAAGCAATGTAATACATGAATGCAAATTTTCAAAAAGTGTAAGGAACCAGATTACAATGAAAATGAAACATGGAGTAAAAACAGGAAACAGGAAAAGGAACCTGAACTCCCGCCTGCAGGTGCGCCTTCCGACCCACCTTCCTTGACAGTGTTTTCTCCATGGCTGTTGGAGTGATCTGGCTGGTCACTCACCAGGGTGTGATGGGAGTGTGAGTGCCTGGCACTCAGGCTCTCCATCTCCGTGGCTGCATCCGAACTGCCCCGCCGGGTAAATTTCCCTGAGATGGACAAGAGCACCACAAGAGGGTTTGAAAATGGAAGATTCTCTGCCAAGATGTTGTTTTACCAAAGGATGGCAGTGAGAGTAAAGGGACATTGGGAAGTGTATGAGGCACAGTCAGATAGTAGGAATGAAACTAGTCCTGGGGATAGTCAGGGTCAAGATGATTGATGAAGCTGCCTGTCATAAGATCAGCCCCAATCTAAGCCAAATGTCAGAAACCATATGTGGAGTTCCAGCTAGCTTCTGGCTCCTGATTTTGAGCTGGCTTTCTGAATATGTCATTCAGAAAGAAAAAAGAATCTTTTTCTTTTCTTTACATTTCCCTTTTCTAATATCCAAATTAAAGTCTGCCTTTGGATTCACAATGAAGTTAATGCACAAGACCCTTTAAGGCCATATTTCCACATCTAGAGTATGTAAGAAATAGGGCCATTACCTAATTATACAGGGTTTTTCCATATTTAATTAAATTACCTGCATTCCTTTGGTATTAGGAAGCTAGCATATGGGCCCACATTTCTTGACTAAACTGTTCAAGAAAGATGCAGATTTGCCCGGGAGCCCTAGATCCAGATTTCTAAACAGGTCACTCAAGCTCTGCCCTACTTTGGAAAGTCCTTGTGGTCACCTAAAATGGTGGTTTGCCAGCCTCCTTTTTCAATGCCTCGCCTATCTTCTCCAAGCCCAGGGAAACTTCCGAAGGAGAACGTGCTTCGGGTGGGGAACACATCCAAGTGGTCTTCGTGAAGCAGGAATGGCACTCCCATTCTTCGAGGCCTCCTCTTTCCTGTGTGGTGGAATGGGATGGAGCCTTTCCTCTCTCGGTCTTCTTTACGGCTCTTGAACTATGAGGATGAGAGGTTAAGGGTTAGGCACAGGGCAAAGGAAAAGTGATAGTTGGCTTCCCAAAGGGCTCTACAATCTACAGTAAATCACAGGAATGTTCCAGGAAGAAGAGACTCAGAAAGTCACTGAGTATCATCCGATAGAGATGGGTGACATTTCCACAATGCATTGAAAGAGTGAAAGAAACAAAGCAAAAGACAACATATCCCTTGCGTCTTTCTGCTTGGTTGGCTTGTTCCTGGACCAGCAGCATCAGGATCAACTGGGAAACTGTTATAAGTACAAATTCTCAGGTTCATACTACATCAGAAACATAGAAGATAAGACCTAGTGATGTGGGTTTTGATAAGCCTTGTAGGTAATTATGATACATGCTAAAATTTGAGGACCACTGACGTAGAGTATAGGATCCCTAAGTCACCACTTAGATCAGCCAGTATTTTCTGTTCCATTTTTCAGGATTGAGATCAACGGTTCTGGCCAGACAACTTCAAATGTGTGCCACTGTTCATAAGGAGAGTTAAAAAAGACACACAGCATGAATTGGTATAAACCCATTATTCCTACCAAACAACTTTAAAACCCAGTATAAATAAGAATTCAGAATTCTTGGGAAGCATTTAAAATATACCAATGTCTGGGCCTAACCTTCAGCAATTATGACCTAATTGGCTTGAGTTCAGGCCTGGGCACATGAATTTTTAATGGCTCCCCAGAGATTCTCATGTGCAGTCAGTACTGAAAACTTATTCCCCTGATGATCAAATGTTTTTAGAAAAACTATAGCCATTGCCTATTATTGTATTAACAATGAAGTAGACATGACTGCTTGCTTAGCAACACTCTGAACTTATAGATAAGTTAATAATAAATGTTCTGTCTTCCATGAACACAATTGAGCTGATTATTTTGAAAATTGGAAAATAAAGCTACTGCACATACATTATTCTATACATATTATTTTCTATCTCATTAGCTCCATATACTTAAAAAAAGAGAGGTGGAAGGATGGATTCATAAGAGCATGAACTATTTAGCTTGAAGACCTAGTTTTGAGTTTGGACTCAAGCTTTCATGGACTACCAAAATTTCTAAGGCTCGGTTCCTTCCTTTCTTTTTTGAGAATAGTCAACATTTATTGAATACTTACAAAGTGCCAGGCACAGTAAGGACCTTAATGTGAATTATCTTACTTAATCCTCATAACCTTTTGAGGTAAGTATATTATATATCCAAATTTCAAATGAAGAAACTGATGCACAGTATCACACAGGTTGACAGTGGCAGAGTGAGAATTTGAACTCTCATTAGCTAACTCCCAAGTGCACACTCGTCCTTTAATTTCTCATCTTTAGAATTCTGGTGGATGGTTAAAAAATGCTTATTGAATGGAAACCTATGCTATGACTTATAACAAGTTGTGAAGGTAGAAAATCTAGTGATCTGCTGTAAGGATTTGCTACTTTATTAAGAGTTTGGTTTGTTTGTTGTCTTTAAAATGGAGATGACTTCAAGAATAAATGTTCCAGGATGATTAAATCACTCTGAGAACTTCAGTAAGACTCAGTTTCTTAGGTGCAAAATGTGATAAATGAGGATCTCATTGGATTAAATGAGAACCAGTTATATAAAATGCTTGATGAAATGAGATGAATCATAGAAACCTAAGTTGCCATCATGGCTACCACGACTACCTCCACCACCACACTACTAAAAGCCCGCTGTACATGTCATCAGGATTAAGCTTGGTAGCATTTAGAATGGCAAACATTCCTAAACACAGAGGGGCTTACACAAGGTCATGCTGTAAGCCATGTTATAACTGGGGGCTGACCTCTCTTCTCAAGGTTCCGTTCCCAGCCCACCTTATTCTGCAGCATGATCAGAAGTACCTCATGTCATGCTGATTTGTATTTCAATCACCAAAATATCAAAGAGCATAAGTGATTTGACTCACCTTCTTAAAAATGTTCATGCCAAGATCTGAAGAAAGATCTGGAACTGCAGATCTACGTAAATTAGTCAACGAAACCTTAGAAAATGCCTCAGGGCTAAGAGATTTTTCCTCTTCATTACACTTCATGGTGAGATCCTTAACAGAAAATAAAGGTAGACTTCATGATCAGGGTTTAGGGCTTTAAATCCAAAGACTTTTCTTATTGACAAGAAAATTGACATTTTCTATGTCCTATTTTTATGAGGGGTAAGCCTTCTGTTTTGATATCTATGAAGTATTTAACTTGTGTGTCCAGACTTTTAGAATCCATATCCTGCTACTGAGGAGAAACATCATATATTTTGTAACTTCTGTTTGGAGTTTTCAACGGTGAGACATGAGGATCCAGATTCAGGAAAGCTAAGAAAATAGGGAGGAGACAGGTATCTCATTTTTATTTATTAAAAAAAGTTTTTCTGTTTAATGATTCACCAAAGGAGATTTTTACTTTGAGCGGAGTCATCTACTACTAAAATGGAGTATCTCCCCCTTTATACTCTTAGATTGTTCATGTTTATTTTCAGAATATGTAGACTTTTTCAGACATAGCCAATTCATATTTAAGTAAACCAAACAACTGGAACACACTGCAAATTACACCTTTTTTTCTCTACATATTCAACATACATGGTATCAATGAGAAAGAGGGAAAGAAAAAGTGTTCAAGTTGCTATTAACACATTTATTTACCAAAAAGTGATTTTCAGGGGGATGTCATCAAATCGGCATACAGTTTATTTTTTTCAAACATCTATAATGAAGAGCAAGACTATATATCGAAAAGCAATATTTCTAATTATGATATTGAGGCGCTGAAAAATTCTGAGCTATGCAAAAAGTTAAACCATGTTCCACATAACGCGAATGTCACATTTCATGATACCAGTAATTAACAGTTATATGTGAGAGCAATCTATTAACTAGTACTTCAGGTAGCTGGAAGGCCCAATTTCCCATTATTCTGGATCATCAGAGTCTTAACTCTAGATTAGTGTGTACAAGAGGCATTTAGATACCATTTTTTTTGAACAGTAAATTTGATACTAAAAAGAAGCAAAAGGGTCTAGTAAAAGATAGAAGGGAAAGGACAATTTCATTAGAGTAAGCCACCAACGAAATAGTCAGCACTGGAATAAATAAGAGATGGATGCATGGAAGAAAAAGAGAATCTGTTATGGCCAAAATTGGTGATTCAAAAGACAATGGACTGAGTTTCTCTTACTTGGGTTTTGTGGGTGTTCACTAGTGAGGGAGCTGCTGCTACCATCGAGCTGCTCCTGGGTCTGGGCAGGAGAGGAATATCTGGTTCTGGGGGCTTTTCTGGCTTCTCTTCCAACATGTGCCGCAGCCTTTGTAGATAATACATCAGAGACCACTGAGTACCTTCCTCAGACCAATGAGGCTGGAGTAGGCAGCGAAGAACAGCAACGTCAAAGTAGGTGGCATAGCGGGACCTTTGGCATGGAGGTATCACGAGAGAGGCTCTGTTTCCAAGGACAGAAAGAAGACGATTATATTGGAAGCCAAACATTCCAAGGGGTGACACAACATGGCTTATAGGTCTGCTTTTCTCATTTGTTTCCTTATTTATTCACTTAACTTTTGTCTGGTTTGCTCTAATATCCTCCCAACTAGTCTTACTAATTTCACTTTTGCTAGATACTTCTGGAAGTAGAGAGGTTAGAAAGAGTTTTGAAAGATAGGTCGGAATTAGCTAGGCAAAGTTGAGGATGAGGCAGGAGGGCAGATCAACATTTCAGTCAGGGGGAACAATGCCTACAAAAGTATAGAGCTAAAAAAAAAATCATGAGTTTTGGGTAGGTGGAGGAGAATAAGTAATTGGTATAGTTGGTGAGTTATTTGGGTGATGGGCAATGAGGAGAGTCTATAGAAAGAGATGAGATTCAGATTGAGGATTATACTATGCTATCAGGTTTTTTTTTCCTTTATAGAAATGGGAATATTTGTGTACTTTATTGGGCTATTTTAATATCAGTTGTGATAATAGTATGTAAAAAAACAAGAAAACTGCAAAGTACTAAACAAACAAAAGTTATGTTATGAAGAAAATTTTCAAAATTTTGAAATCATTTTGAAAGTTATAAAGCTATATGTTCATATAAACAGCAAAACTAATTTTTAAAAATCTCAAGGTTCTGAAATTCTGTTATTCAATTTAAACACATGCAATAGTCATGATTTAGTGTTCAATTTAATTACGCTATAAGGTAAGTTTATTTAATTACTCAGTAGAATACATCATCTTAGGTATCTTAGGGGATGTGAAGATAAGTAAGTTTAACTTCTTAGTCTTGAGGAACAGATGGTCCAGTGAATGGCAGACAATAAATGATAAATTATAAACTTAGAAATTCTGGAATCCAAATGGAACCTTAAAACTAAAATGTAAACTTAACCCCCAAGCACAGTTTCTTCCTGAGTTAGGTGATGCAAAAGGGGAATTTTTGTACCCTGCTACAAACTAGCACGGGTGTGTAGTGTAGCACTACTCACACATGAAGAGCTTCAGCAAAAAATGTAGCCACTGAGAAGTGAGCAGAAATTTTCCTAAACTTCCCAGACTTATATTTTTGAACTAAAGGTTATGGCTCATTATTGGTTCAAGAAATTAATTCAAAAGTATATGACTACTCTTGAAATGTTAACTAGAATAAAAACTATTAGAATGCAGCAAATGGAATAAGGATTTGTATGTTTAGCAAAACTTGTTTCACTTCACACATTGTCATTAGTCTTGACATAAAATGGATTTCTTACCATGAATTGTAGTAAAAAGTTCAAATATACAAACCCAGACAAGGTCTGGTGCCCTGGGGGACAGTTTCATAGTCTTTGCACTTCCCGAAAGGACACATCGCTCTTGGCTGTTTTTACTTTCATTAGTAGCATTGTCTGGTGTGTTGAGGGACAACTGCCTACATACACAGTGGTTTTGAATGTCAATGGTGTCTTGTAGTCTAATCTTGAGTATTTTGATTGATAAGTAGCAAACTAAATATGAGTTAAAACTCAACCACAATAAGGTACTACAATACTAATTATTTAACTGAGTTGGCAGTCATATAAAGAGAAGCTTTCTACAATCAGCTAAGTTCCCATATATGTTATGTTAGAGTTCATCCTTTTTCTAGGGAGCTGGAATACTCTTTGAGCATCAACTGCATGTCAGCTTTCAATCCATCGGAAAGCGCCATAGATTCTCCTTCCAACCACTTCTCATCAGCTCCACAGACACCAACATCTTACATTAGGCTTATTGTAATTACTTCCTACTAGTCTCATTGCTTCTTCTCTAGTTCCTCCTCTCCTCTCCTCAAACCCTTCCAATAGATCTTCAAATCATCCTTAAAATAAAATGCAAATTTCTTATAGTAGTCAACATGGCATGCATAATCTGTCTGTGTGTATGAATCCAACCTCATTATCATGATTGCCCTGCTGTACCAATTATTTATTTGCTGCCTCTTTGCTCCAAATTCATCTTTTTTTCTTGCTCTGTGAAAATGGATCTGGCCCTTTAAATATTTTCCCATTGATTTCTGGCATGACCTTTGGCTTTGCCAGTAGAGGAAATAGAAAAGCTGCTGCAGGAAGAAAGAATTTTGCTTTCTAGCCCTGGTGTACTTTCTCAGCACATTCCTTCAATGTGTGTACAGCTTATCCAGTACCAGTCTCCTGTAATGTTTGTGGGTTGTCTAGTGCTAAGCTCCTTCAGTGGCACATGACTCCTGCAGCATGGGTATTTTTTCTAGCACCAAGCTTCTATAGCACTCATACCTTTTCCTTTGCTCGGCTCCTATAGTGTCCAATAGCCAGTAGCACCCAGCGGCCAACAGCAACCACGGCACTTCCCTTAAGAAGTTCTGTAGCAGAATGCCTCTACTAACACACCTTCCCCTGAACAGCATTCCCTAGAAACCCAGAAGGTTGGATTTCTGACAAGTTCCAGGAGGCAGATTTCCAACAAGTTCCCCTGGTGCAGTACCATAGTGATTTCTCTGCCATCCAGTAAGGCATAACTTTGTCCTCCATAAGAGGGTCAGAATCTCAATCCTGAGGAGAAAAACGTCTCTGCTTGGTGTTAGCCTGATGCCTAAAGCTGGTGATTGTCCCATTATATATGCTATTCCTATATTCTTTAGAGTTCTCCTTATTTATTAGCCAGTCCCTCACTACTGCAATACTCTAATCCTGATATACTTAATAATTCCCTATATTAAACTTGCCCTGTTCAAATTACTGTTTGGTTTCTCTCTTCTGATTGGACCAATCCTGATACATCTGGTAGCTGTGCTTCAGCCACATTGGCCTTCTTACTACTCTTGAATACATCAAGCTTGTGCTGGCTTCAGAGTTTTTTTCCATGTGGAAATTTCTACCCTCAATGCCTAGGCTTTACCTGGGCTCGGTTCTAATGTCATACCCTCAGAGAGGTCTTCTTCAACCACTATGTAGAGTGGCCTCCCTATGCCACCATTCACCTCTTTACCTTGTTCTAAGTTGCTTCATAGTATGTAGCATAACTTGAAATTATGCTGTTTACTTGATTAGTGCCTCTCTCCATTTATTTGAATGAATTAATAAATTTTAGAAGTGGGCTCAAGACAGAGATGGAGAAATCAAAGGATTTTGTACATACAAGCAAAACACATTTTGAAAATGGAAAGAAAAAAAAAGAAACCCATCCAAAATCACAGCAAATAGGTAAATGCCAAGGGTTGAGGAGAAAATGATGAGGAATAAAACTGACAATATAACTTAGTATGTTCAAATGTAAAGAAAATTTGACCCAACAAGCTGAAAATAAACATCTATTCCAAAATGGAGTGGACAGAAATGTCAATACCAACTGGTATCAGTAGTAGGTAGGAAATATCTAGCTTTCAATATAAATTTGATCATCATTCTATAGGTAGGAAATATCTAGCTTTCAATATAAATTTGATCATCATTCTATATGACTTGAAAAAGCGACCACTACCAGGGTAAACTAGGAAAGATTGCACGAGCTCTATCACATGTTAGCCTGAAACATCACCCCCTTACTAAAACTGAATGATAATAAAGGAAATGAGGGCACTTGGAGACCACCACAAACAATACTGTAGAACAGCTGGGTTTTTTTTGTTTTTTTAAGCCTTAGTAAACAGAGACAAACTGTTCTCATTAGGATAAATTCTCAATATTTTAAAGATTTGCATCCCTGCCCCTAACAATCTATTAGTTTAATGTAATTCTCTTTTGTGTTCTAAGCCCAATTTCAATGTGTATGGGGGGGGGTGGGGAGGAGCTTCCACCCCATAAACAATTTTCTGTACACCAACTGGGTCCATTCTCTGTCAACTGAATTCTGACACCTATTTACCTAGAGATAGTATCAGATTCCACAGGTTAAGAATTCAGTCCTTCATGACTGCTCTCTCTTCCACTTCTAACACCAGTCACAAGCCCCGGTGTCACCTGTGCTTGTAACCAAATGGCCACAGACTGGAGGATCCTATGACCTGCCCCCCCCCCCCGCCCCCATCTCCCACTGCTGAACTTCAGATTCCAGTTGCAAGTCTAGATTGTTACCTATACCTCTTATTGACAGGTTCTAAATCAGAAGTTCCCATGATCCCCTATTTGGATTCAATTAATTTTCTACAGTGGCTCACAGAACTCAGGAAACCCATTTACTCACTAGATTATCAATTTACTATAAAAGGATACAACTCAAGAACAGCCAGACAGAAGAGATGCTTAGGGGAAAGTATGGGGAAGGGGCATGGACATCCATGTTCTCTCTGGGTGCACTGTACCTCTCTGTGTTCACCAGTCCAGAAACTCTGTGAGCCCTGTCCTTTTGGGGCATTTTTTTGAGGCTTCATTACATAGACATAATTGACTAAATCATTAGCCATTGGCAACTGATTCAAACTCCTCCCCTTTGAAGGTCAGGAGCAGAACTGAAAGTTTCAACCCTCTAATCACATGGTTGGTTCTCGTGGCAACCAGCCCCAGTCTTAGGTGCAGTCCAACTGTCACCTCATTAACAACAAATATTACCTGTGTTGCTCTTATCATTCAGGAAATTCTAAGGGTTTTAGGAGCTCAGTGACAGAAACAGGGACTAAGGCCAAATATGTATTTCTTACATAAGAACTCATAGTGTCATAAATTGTGAACCAAATTCCAAAGGAATTCATCTTTTATAAATCAATTAAGCTGTTCTGAAATTTAACTGGTTGAATGATTACAAAGTTGAGTGTAATCAAGAAAGATTTAAAAGGAAGTATAAAGAGTGTAAGTTGTCAGATAATAATGTATGTTTTACAACAATAATATTTAGCCAAGTAGTACTGATTTAGGAACAGACAGGAGTTCAGTGGTATAGAATATGGAGTTACAAAAGATTCAAATATTTATAAGAATCTAGTCTATCAGAAAGGTCATGCATTACATTAGTACAAAGCATACATTAGTCAAAAAATAATATTGGCATAACTGACTTACTCAGAAAACGATAACTTAGCATGTCTTAAATTGGCATATTTTATTCACCAAATAAAATCAAGATAGAATAAGACTTAAATGTAAAAATAGGGGTTCAGTTGGTTAAGCATCTGACTTCAGTTCAGGTCATGATCTCGCGGTTCGTGAGTTCCACGATTCTGTGTCTCCCTCTCTCTCTGCCCCTTCCCTGCTTGCTCTCTGTCTCTTTCTCAAATAATAAACATTTTAAAAAATTAAAAAAATAAAAATAAAAACACACTTTGAAATAACCCGAGTCAAATAAAAAGTTATTATGAGAATTTTTAATATATTACATGGAATAATGATTCTATACATGAAAACTTGTGAGATATAGCTAATGCAGAATTAGAGGAATATTTAGAGCTTTAAATGCTTCTACCAGGACAAAGGATATAAAAATAATGAGAGAAGCATCTACATTAAAAAATATTTTAAAAAGTTTAAACTGATTAAAAAATAATAAAAACCTGAATAGTAGGGGGAAAAAAGAACATAAGATAGAAGCACATATTAATAAAATATACGACAAAGGTAGATAGGATTAACTAAACCAAATGTTATTTCCTTGACAAAACTAATAAAAATTAAACAAGAAATATAGTAAAAGGTGTGATCAAAATACTATCACTGAAAATGCAGACATACCTAGATATAGTGATGATTTTAGAAAAAGGGAAGACATTATAAACATTATGATTAAAAATTTGAATACCTAGATAGACACATTTATCCAGCCAAACTGATTTGAGAAGAAATAAAAACCTTAATAGACCCACAACCTTTAAAAGCTGAATTGTGGGAAACAAAATTTATTTTAAAAATTCACCAAGCCCAGAAGGTTTTCAGCCAAATTCCATTAATCATTAGGGAAACAGGTATCTCCACTTTCATACAAAGTGTTCCAAAGACAGAAAAGAAGGAAACATTCTTCTCATGAGGCCAAGATAACCTTGGTACTGGGAAACAAAACAAGTACAGCATAGGCAAGGAAAGTCATAAGCTGTGCTCATTTATGAGCACTGATGTAAAAAATACATAAAATGTTAACAAACTATACCCAGCATTGTACACATTGGTTTTTTCCTGGGAATTTAAGGATCGTGTATTATCAGAAAATCTAGTAAAGTAAATTCACCACCTAAAAAGATTACAGAAGAACACATCCACATGATTTTCTCAATGGATGCAGAAAAACCTATAAAATTTATTATCAGTTTCTTAAATTCAATAATAAAAATTATAAAAGAACTATAATAATAAAAAGAGCTATACTAATAAGATTTTGTTACTGAATCAGGCAGAATGATACAACAGAATTAAGAGCCCAAAACCATACCCTCACACATGTGCAAATCTGATGTTCAACAGAGATTAAGTTACAAATCTGCAGGAAAAGTATTATTTAAGAAACGGTGAGGGAAAAATTATTTATGTGGAAAAAAACATACCTATATTTCATACCACCATAGTAAAAACAAACAAAAAAGCCAACTTGTCATGGACTGAGACACAAAGCAAAACAAAAGAAAGAGAAAAAAATATTTATGACCTAAGGTATGAAAGGATTTCTAAAGAAGATAACAGCCCAAGCTACTTTAAAAGAATATTGATGTTTGACTATATTCACATTTAAAATTTCTATTAAAAAATAAAGTGAAAGTTTACAAAGTATAAAAGATGATTACAACATATTAGTCTAGAAATAATTACTATTCTCACTGATAAAGAATGCTCATAAATCAGGAAGAAAGACACACAGGTCAAATGTGCAAAGGGTATGGAAGGAAATTTCACCAAAAAGGAAACCTAAAGAGAGACTAAACAGAGCGAGGTACTCCATTAATAATCAAGGAAACAGGCTTAGTGACAATCAGAATCCATCAGATTTGTGAGAATACAGAAGCCTGAAGATGGGAAGTATTGGTGGGGGGTGTGACTAAGAAACACTATAACTGCTGGGTAACACAGAGTGCAATTAGTTGATATCTAGTAAATTTTAATTGTCATTATCCTAAGATCCAGATATTCCTTTCCTGAGGGAAACTTTATCGTAGGGAATCTCTTGCCCACGTACACAAGGAGACAGTACACAACTGTTTACGGCAGCCATTCTGTTATAGTAAAACACTAGAGAACATCCTGAAAGTCAGCCAAGGGAGAAGGGCAAATAAATGCTGACATGTATTTACCAAATACTATTTACATGTTATATGATGTGACAGGCTAGGGTGCTTATAATGTTCTATTTTATCTGCATGGTAATTACTGTATTCACTTGTGAAAAGACATAAAACAGAACACTTAGGTGTTGTGTTCTTTTCTCCATGTTTCTTTAGAGAACATTAGCTAAGATCTTGGATTTTATCAAGGTGGAATAAAAATCCACTATTCATATCTCTATATATAAGTAGACTAAATATACACCATATATAATACATTTTATATAAATTATATATTATATACACATATACTTATGTATAACATCATACATTTATACATGACAAATATACAATGTATAATTTGAATACTTATATATGTTAAATATGTATATATGTGTATAGCTACGTATAGGTATGTATGTTTTTTGCATAAATTAATCTCATTATCTCCCAGATGATGTGTTATATCTGTCCTTTCAAAGTTTTTTGTCATCTAACTTTTCATTATATAATCATTTTAATAAAAAGACTGAGTCTCAGAATTTTATGAGTTGCCAAGTTTTCACAAGAAGCCGGTGGGCTAGATTCAAAATCAAGGTTCCCATCTCTGTCAGGAAATCTTTTACTTTTATTTGCTTTCAGCCCCTACTTCCAACCCCATTCACTGTCCATCCTTCTCTACCTCCCTGTCCTGGAAGTTTGATCTGTACACACTCTACCAACAGGTCCCCAGCCTCTGGCTCCTGACTGAATTTGACAAAAGGAAGCTCTCACAGGAGAAGGAAAGCAGAAGGACAATGGCATCTTCCCCAAGACCCCTTCCTCCCAGAGGTTAGCCTAGGGCTGGCTCTGTGACGTTGGGCTGACCTAGGCTATTGGTGGTCACAGCTCTTGTTACTCACTCCCTCCACAACTGCTCCCTCTGTTGCCCCTCTGGGCCCAGAGCCGATTGTCTTTCTGGAGTATGGGCATGGACTTGTGGCCTCCCTACATCCTGTCCAACCTTTGTAGATAACTCGTGCTGTAACCTTTTCTCAAATTAACCAGTGTGCCACTTGTTTCTTCCTGAGATTACAGGAGGAAACTGACTGATTACATCCTCAAGCTCAGTTTGAGGGAAAGAAACAACCTTGATTCTCATTTCTACCATTTTCTTAAGTGGTTTTCAATGTTTTTCCTGCTACTCCTCACCTCCACTTCTCTTTCTTAAAAAAGCATGGATTAGCCCACTCCTCTCAGCCTGTCCTTTATACCTAGAAGAATAGAAGTTTCCCCCCAATGCTATAGTCTTGGATTTATAAGGAAAAAACAAAGTATGAGGCTGGCTGGCAACCAGCTGGGTAATTCTAGGTCATCAAGCATTTGTGACAATGATTGGGCTTATTATAAAAGCCTGTGAAAACTATTGTTTTCTTGGCTAGGTTGCTGTGATTAAGGGAGATATTACTAGTTCAACAGAATTATTTTCCCCCACTGGACTAGCTATCTTTACCCTTTACTTCTTGCCCCATACCTCACTGTCCCCAAATGTTTCTACTCTGTAAATGAGATTAGGCAGCTCCAAAAATTATTTCAAATTCCTGGAGCAGTGTTCCATATACTGAAGTGTCAGTGGACAACTTCTCTGGGAATCCCAAGTGGATAGGGAGAAGAAAGGTTGTTAAAAATGCACATTCCCAGGTCCTACCCCAGACTTACTAAACCAGAATTGCTGGAGATTGAGCTCAGGAATCTTCATTTTAGATAATATCTCCAGGCAATTCTTAAACACTCTTAACAAGCTTAGAGGACAATTGCCCTAGAGAAACATCCAATGCATGACTTTTGTACTGATAGGCCAACATCCAAAATAATTCCTATATGGAAACACTAACTGGAATGATATGTTGACAGTTTTGTCCCTAAGGGTGCCAGATGACTAAATTTATGTCTTTCTCTACCTACAATATTTATTTGATGAAAGTAATTATTAACTATACAGTGGAGTCCCATGGTCATTAACTACTTCCTGACAAATCATGTCAGTTCAGCTAAGGATGGACTGCATGACAGCAAGAGTCCACCAACAAGGCTGTGATCTGAGACTGAAAATGAGTCTTTAAGGCAATAAAAATTTGTTAAGTAAATTCACATCTCAATTGCTTAACATTTAAAGAGACTCCATTTGAAACAACAATGAGGAACATTCTGTAGCAAATATTTATAATCCAAAGTACCTTCATTTGAGGTGCTATTCAAGCACGAGTTTATTTATCGTAAAGTGTGAGCTATACTGGACTGAGTAGTCAATAAAAAGCAAGAATCATCAATAAATGTTTAATTTCACTTATGACAGCATTATCAGACAATCGTCTTGTCACTAAACAACCAGTAAAAGTCATTTTAATTAGCAATCTAATTAATACATGAGAGAAAAACTTACATAACTGGAAAAAGATGGTATGGGGGCTATCATTGTGTGATATGGTAGAAATGTTCTTACTAACTAATATTCTATTGTTCTGTAAGTTATTTTGTAGAAAAAAATGAAGATTTTATAAAAGTATGAAGACAACTTTTATTCTAAATGCTATGTAATAAACAAAGAGAATGCTATAAAAATAACAAAGAGAATTATACATACAAAAAATTAATGGTGTTTAAATACTGCTGATGAGCTCATCGATGATATTTACTTAAAAAATTTTTTATACCTTTAAATTTTTTCTATAATTAGCATATAATTCTTTTATATGCATAAAATAAATAATACACTATGATCAAAAAAGGCTGTCAAAAAGCTAAGAATTTCTTTTATATATATTCCGTGTAACTATGGCTTCAGGAAATCAAGTTATTATTAATTAGAGTTGGGGGATGCTAGTAGAGAACATCCAAGGCAGAAAAACACTCTGGAAATAATAATCTGTGGAGGCAGAGAATTGTAGAAATCAGTTTTGACTGCATACAATATTTAACAAAGCAGAAATTAAGTCTGTGCATATGGTAATTGAAGATGAAATCTCACATTGATTGAAAAAAAACTAGCTACCTGCTCACTGATTGCAGAGTTCAGGGAAGAGTGATGTTCTGTCCTGTCAAGGTCAGGGCAAAAGAGATGATGAATTGTATTTGTTTGATCCGAGCAGACAGCTTTTGTTTCTAAGCTATTTGCATTGCTTTATTATTAAAGTTCTCTTCATTTCTGATTAATACATGAACTCTTCCAACAAAGACATATTAACATTAGCATTTTCTGAAAGGTCTACCTTATGTATCATTTCCATGGTAACCAGCCACTGCAGTTAGGCAGAGAGAAGACCTAATTCATTCTTTTAAAGTGCCACTGATTCATGTCTAATTCACATATGTGACTGTGGGTGTGCTGTGGGTGACTGTATGCGTCAAGAAATGCATATGCGTATAGATGCTTGAGTGTGGTAATCTCAGAGAATGGAAAAAACAACATTCTTCCACAAACAGGAAACCTTGAACTTTGCAGTTTGTCAAAGAAATATCACATGCTATTTATATTTGCAAATTTCTAATGCATACCATGGCTGAAAAAAATATGTAAAACTGTAAGCTCCTAGATATTTTAAGACCTCAAGATTTCACCCTGATATTGTTTTTAATAATTTTTAAAAGTCAGGCCAAAGTATTTGAGGTAAGAAACTACTTACACTTAACCTTTTTGGAAATTGTGTAGAACAGAATTAGTGAAGGAGGAATATGAGAATACTCAATAATGAAGAAAATGTACAGATATAGTTGTAATAATTACCTATAAAATTATGGTGACATTATCATCATCGTTGTTGTAGCCAGCCTCCAAAATAGGCTCCGATGATTCCTGCTTCTTGGTATTCACACCCTCCTGTGATCCCTTCTCTATACCAGTGTTGGCATGATCCACAGCATATAGAAATGACAACATGTCACTTTAGAGATTAGGTTGAAAGACACCAAAGCACTGATCTTGGTTGTTCCCTCTCTTTATACGATAATTTGTTTTCGGGGAAGCTAGCTAGCATGTCATGAGCAGCCCTATGGAGAGGCCCAGATGCTGCAGAACTGAAGCTTCTAGTCAACAGCCATCTGAGTGATCTTGAAAGCAGACTCTCAAACCCAGTCGAACTTCTGGATGATGGCAGCCCTAGGCAATATCTTGACAGACCCTGAGCTGCAACCCCTTAGCTAAGCTCTTTCTGGATTCATGACCCTCAGAAACTATGTCAGATGATAAATGTCTTTTGTTTTAAGCTTTTGAGAAATTGGGGTAATTTGTTATATAGCAATTGATAGAGAATACAGACTTGAATACCAAGATAATATCCTAAATTTTGGAAATGGTTTTGGGATCAGGCAGTAGCAGAGACTGTAAAGGCTTTGAAGAGTGTGTTAAAAAATAAAAGCATAAATTGCCTTGCACAAATTACTACTGGAAATCCTGAACTTTAAGGAGTCTGTTGGAGACCTTTAAGGGCTTAAAGGGAAGTAAGGAACATGACATTGAAAAGAGGAAGAAGAAGGATCCTTGTTATATAGTGGCAAAAGCTGCCTGCTGTGTTGTGGAAAGTTAAAGAAACAGGCTTAAGAGCATAGATGATCCAATTAAAACTTCCAAATAAAGTGTTGAAGGTGTCTTCTGATTTCTTCTTGCTGCTTATAGAAGATTGAAAGATATGACCTAACTGAAGAACTGTTAAAAACTAAAGACCCAGGACTTGATGATTCTGAAAACGTTCAGCTTCTCCAGATGGGAAGTAATGCTAAAATTAAGAAATGACTTCTGAGCAAACATCTAATCTAGGGCATTTCTGGAAAAACATGGTCTAAAGATAAAGTCAAGGGCGAAGCTGTAAAATCTTTTTAGGCCTTCAGAATGATCTAAGGTCTTGCCTCCGAATATTATTCCATGAGACAAAAGGCCAACTCAAGGTTTTGAAAGTGTGACTCACATGTAAAAAAGTAGGGGGGGTTTCAAAGAAACTTGAGGGTGTTGTTTTTCAACCTTCTTCCAAGTTAGAGAAAGGATTACCTTAAAGAGACTTGTCTGTTCTACTGGGGCCCAATAAGATTCACTTTGGACTGCCAAAGTTTTTAAAGAATTTTATGTAACAAAAACACTGCGAAAGCAGTATAGAATTAAAAGAGGCTTTGTACCCCCCAAATTTTACTGGCAGGAACCAAGCTGAGAAAACTACTCAGCTATAAACACATCTATCCTTCTTAAAAAAATGAAAGTTGACCTAGAGCATGCAATCAATAGCCCAGAGGGTGGAGCTAAGAGCCATG
This sequence comes from Panthera uncia, assembly GCF_023721935.1. Lineage (NCBI taxonomy): Eukaryota > Metazoa > Chordata > Mammalia > Carnivora > Felidae > Panthera > Panthera uncia. Next base: position 26,828,867 of record NW_026057584.1, read on the forward strand.
GGCAAGAATAGGACTGAGATCTAATCAAGAATTTTCCAATATTTGTCCAGCTTGATTACAGACTTGCTATGGACCAGTGCCTATGTTCTCCTTTTGAATAGGCATGTTCACAACAGTTATCATGTGCCTATTCCACCATTGTATTTGGGTGTTTTAGGTACAGATAACTTATCTCTTTAGTTCACAGATGCATGGATTGAAAAGAACTATAATTAAGGAATTGGCTTAAATCGTACACATGAGGTACCTTATTTGCAACTAGATCTGATTTTGATGATGAGATCGGGACTTTGACTTGATCTTGTAATTGGATGAGATTTTGGCAATCTTGGTGAGAGCAAATTTTTTTTGCATGTGGAAGAGGTGGAAATCACTAGGGACCAGAGGCAAACTATAGTAGCAGATTCTAAGATCTCTCCATTGACCATGCTTTGTACAGTTTTTTTCTAAAATATGTTCTGTTGGTCTGTGTGAATATGACAGAAATAGTGGTATATTACTCCTGAAATTAGTTATAAAAGACCTCTCTCCACCCCCCGCCCCCAGCTCTCTCTCTCTCTCTCTCTCTCACACACACACACACACACACACACACACACCATTCATTTTGTGCCAAGTCATCTGCCATATTGTGAACAGCCTTATGGAGGGGCATCTGAATCTGAAGCATCTGGGCAAAAGCCACCAGAGTGATCTTAGAAGCATATCCTCCAATTCAATCATGCCTTCAGATGACTGCAGTCCCAGACATCATCTTAAATGTAACCTCATAAGAGACTCTGAGCCAAAAAAGACTGCAGCAAAGCTGGTGGTCTGGATATATAACCCTCAGAAACTGTGAGATAATATATGTTTGCCGTTTTAAGTCACTCAACCTCAGAGTAATTTGTTATGCAACAACAGATAACTGATACACTGATTTAACTCCAATGGGGTTTCTTGGTAAGTCTATAAAAGATGCAGACATATGAAAATCACATATCTGGTCCTATATTTACTAATTTCTGAGTTAGTAGAAATAAAGGACAAATTAGAGGGCCATGGAAGAGAAGCTAAAGAAAATATATGGAAAGGTTTAGACCTACCTCTTTATGAGGTAAGAGAGAAGATTGTGGACCATGGAGTTGGTTAGAATGGGCCCAAATCTAGCTTTTCCAATTCCTGTGTATGCCCTTGGGGGAACCATTTAATCTTTTTTTGCTTCAGTTCCTCATCTTTAAGAGAGGAATAAGGTCTTTTCATGGATGTTATAAAAATTAAACTCTTTCACTTATTCAGTACACTTCACTGAAGGTCATGTACCAGGTACTAAAGAGAGGAAGGAGTGGAAGAGACTTGGTATTTTCTCTTGTGTGTGGATTTTACAGTCTAGTGGAGGAGATAACTATTAGACAAATTGTCACACAACTATTTATATCATGTTTGCTACTCATGCTGTAAGAGAAAACATGGAGTTCTGTGAAAGTGTTAAACATCTGCCAAAGCCTCTCTAGGGAGTAAAGAAATCATATTTAGATTGAGTCTTAAAGGAAGAGGAATTGGTTAAGTGAAGATAGATGGAAGAACGATGCAGACAGATGGAATAACATACTCCAAATCTCAGAGCTAAGGGGAAGTTTGAAAGTCTAAAAAAAGGTTGAAGTTTAGTCACTGAGGTGTGGGTAGCAGTATAATGTCACACTAGAGAACTGGACAGCAGCCAAATGATGCGCAGGGCTTGAGGGGTACCTCAAGGATTTTGAATTTTATCTTGATAGCAATGGATAGCATTAAAAGAATTCAAGAGTAGAAGTGTCATGGTTTGTTTTTTTATTTTTACTCTGTATGTTCTATATTGGATGGTGGCAAGATTGAATCACAGGAGGTGAATCAGTGGGCTAATGAAGTACTCCAGGCACAGGGAAATGAGTGGCTTGAATGATGGTGGTGGCCTTGGAGATACACGGAAGTAAGAAGATTCAAGTATTTTTATATAAACTTTTTATCCGCTTTCCTTATCTCACAAATTTAATCACCATTCATGCAACTGCTCAAGCCAAAATCTTCAGTTATGCTTGACTCCTTTCTTTTTCTCACTCCCCAAATCCAGTCATGTCAGCTTTACCCTGTAAATGAATCCCAGTTTCAGTCTCATCTCAGCCTTTCCACCTATACTACTACCACCTTGACCAAGGCATATACTATCTCACCTGGGCCATTGCAACAGTCTCCTAACTAGTCTCTGGGTCCACTTTTGCCTCCCAAGTCTATTTTCCATGAACTCTCTGAAATTACCTTTAAAACATGCAATTTGGTTAATGTCACTCCACTGTTCCAACAACTCCAGTGTTTTTTCATCACTCCTGGAACAGAGCCAAACTTCCTAACATGGCCTTTTGGCTCCCATGTGATCAGACCCCTCACAACCTCTCTGACCTGCATTGTACCCTCTTGCTCAGTGCTACTGCCAGTTCACACTGCCTTATTGATGTTCCCAAAACATGCTGAGTTTATTACCATTTCAGAACCTTTGGATGTGCTCCTTCTGCCTACATTGCTCTTCTCAGATCTTCCTGAGATTGTCTCTTTTATATCATTCAAGTCTCAATGAAAAAGAACCCACCTCTCATCCTTTTACTTTGCTTTTGTTTCATAGTCTTAAAGAAGTCTACAAGTAATTTTACTCAATTACTCTTTTATCTGTCTACCTTTATTTATTTTTAATTTTATTTTTTTAACGTTTATTTATTTTTGAGACAGAGAGAGACAGAGCATGAATGGGGGAGGGTCAGAGAGAGAAGGAGACACAGAATCCGAAGCAGGCTCCAGGCTCTGCGCTGTTAGCACAGAGCCCAACATGGGGCTCGAACTCACAGACCGCGAGATCATGACCTGAACCAAAGTCAGAACCTCAACCGACTGAGCCACCCAGGCGCCCCATTATCTGTCTACCTTTAAAGAAAGTCAGCTCTTTAAGGACAAAACTTTGATGCTGCTACAACCTATGTCTAACATACACTTACAAGATATGGATTGGAAGAACAAATACTGTTGAAATACCCGTATCACCCAAGCAAATCTACAAATGTAATGCAATATCTACCAAAATGCTAACACCATTTTTCACAGAACTAGAAAAAATAATCCTAAAATTTCTATGGAAAAACAAAAGACCCTAACTAGCAAAGCAGTCATGAAAAAGAACAAAGCTGGGGTATCACAATCCCAGATTTCAAGATATCCTTCCAAGCTATAGTAATACAAACAATATGGTAGTGGCACAAAAATAAATAAATAGATCAACAGAACAAAATAGCTCAGAAATAAACCCATGCTTACATGGTTAATTAGTCTATGATGAAAGGCAAGAATATACAATGGGGAAAAGACAGTCTCTTTAACAAATGTTGCAGGGAAAACTGATATCTACATGCAAAAGAATGAAACTGGACCACTTCCTTACACCATACACAAAAAAAATCTCAAAATGGATTAGGAACCTAAATGTGAGACCTGAAGTCATGAAATTCCTAGAAGAAAACATAGGCAGTAATTTCTCTGACACTGGCCATCACAACATTTGTGAAGATGTCTCCTGAGGCAATGGAAGCAAAAGCAAAATTTAACTGTTGGGACTTCACCAAAGTAAAAGGGTTTTATACAGAGAAGGAAGCCATTAGCAAAGCAAAAAGGCAACCTACTGAATGGAAGAAGACATATGCAAATGATATAGACAATAAAGCGTTAATATCCAAAATGTATAAAGAATGTATACAATTCAATACCCCCCAAAACCTAATCTGATTAAAAATGAGCAAAGTATCTATATAGACACATTTTCCAAAGAAGACATACAGATAGCTAATAAACACATGAAAAGATGCCCAACATCACTCACCGTAAGGGAAATGAAAATTAAAACCACAATGAGAAATCACTTTACATTTGTCTGAATGGCTAAAGTGAAAAAGAAAAGAAATAACAAGTGTTGACAAGGATGTAGGGGAAAAAAGAGCCCTTGTGCTCTGTTGGTGGGAATGCAGATTGGTATAGCCATTGTGGAAAACAGTATGAAGGTTCCTCAAAAAATTAAAAATAGAATTACAGGGATCCAGTAATTCCATATCGAGTATTTAACCCAAAGAAAATGAAAACACTAATTTGAAAAGATACGTGCATCCCTATGTCTATTGCAGCATTATTTACAATAGCCAAGACATGGAAGCAACCCAAGTGTCCCTCCATAGATGGATGAATGAATAAAGAAGATGTGGCATATATATACAATGGAATATTAGCTATGAAGAATAATGAAATCTTGCCACTTGGAACAACATGAATGGACCTAGAAGGTATAATGCTAAGTGAAATAAGTCAGAGAAAGACAAATACCATATAGGATTTCACATTTCACACATATTTGGAATTTAAGAAACAAAACAAATGAACAAAGAAAAAAAAGACCAAAAAAACTAAACTCTTAAATACAGATAACTGGTAGTTGCCAGAGGGGAGGTGGTAGGGGAGGGATGAAATAGGTGAAGGGGATTAAGAGTACATTTATCTTGAGCATTGAGAAATGTATAGAATTGTTGAATCATTATATTGTATACTTAAAATGAAGTCTGTAACCAAAGCAACTACCTTTTCCCTAAATCTGATTTAATTATGCCCTTGACAACTTTGTTAGTGAGTTATTGTTGTTATCAAATAAAATGGAAGCCTTGGGGTATGTGTGTGTGTGTGTGTGTGTGTGTGTGTGTGTGTGTGAGAGAGAGAGATTCATAATAGCGACTTTTGAATAAGTGGAAAATTAATACGGGAAGCGTCTCTACATCTTTAAAAGGACTGTGGTAAACACACTTAGGAGAGCCGCTCCTGATTCCCATCTGATGGTTGTCACACCCTCTATAATCCTCTTCTCCTGAGTGTAGGTAGATCTGTGCCTTTCTTATAACCAACAGAATATCAGAAAGGTGATGAGATGTCATGCCTGTGATTATGTTATATTATAAAGTTTCTGTAGTCGTAGGCTGTAATTAGAATTTCTCTGCCCTGTTGTAAGGTAACTATGGAGAGGGCCACATGGCAGTGGACTGTGGGCAGCATCTAGAAGTTGAGAGTAGGCCCCAGACAATTGTCAACAGGAAAACAGGAAGCTCAATCTTCGGCCAAGAACCTGAGGCAGCTTGTATATGATCTTTCCCTGGTTGAACCTGTGATGACACCACAGTCAATCCTGACATCTGGATTTTAGCCTGGTCAGACCCGAGAGCAGAGAACCCAGCTAAATTGCATTTATATTTCTGACATACAGAAATAGTGAAATAATAAATGTAAGTTGTTTTAAGCCAGTAAATTGTTGTAATTTGTTACACAGCAGTAGAAAACTAATATAAGAACCATAGTCAGAAATTACAGAAAAGCAAACTTTGGTCAAATATAAGAAGGACATGACACTAAATAGAGCTATCTAAAAACGAAATGAACTTCATTCAAGAGTACAAAATTCCTCATTGCTGAAAGTGTTCAGGTGGTGAAAATGTTGTCAGGATGGAGTTGGTTATCTTCACAGGGCTCTTCCACAGAAAAAATGATATGATTTTAGGGGCGCCTGGGTGGCTCAGTCATTTAAGTGTCCAACTGATGATTTCTGCTCAGGTCATGATCTCACTGTTTATGGGTTTGAGCCCAACCCCTGCTTGGGATTCTCTCTCTCTCTCTCTCTCTCTCTCTCTCTGTCCCTTCCCACTCTCTCTCTCAAAATAAATAAGTAAAGAAAAAAATTATATGATTTTAAGTACCCATTATCACTAATGACCTAGTACAGTAAATCCTATGAAAAAATACAATCTCTGCTTACACAACTAATGTTACTGTCACATTCATATTCTCAACCAGCAAAAGATCATTCAACTAGGACACTTGCCTATTTTAAAGTCCAAAATAAAGACACAAAGATAAACTCTTTGCATATTATTTTTTAAAAGCACAATATAGTAGTATTTGGGTTAAAAAGCAATTATATTCATATAACTTCATGCTTTCAACAATTCTAAGAAATCTTTAAAAAATGCTATGCCCATGTAGCCTGGTTCTGGTGCCAGAAGGAGGTAGATCATTTAAAAATTACCAAATGAAAAGGTAAGATAAAACTGAAAGGAAATATCTGTGGATAAGTCCATGGATGAAAGGACTTGCATCCAGAATATATTAAAAAACTCCTACAATTCAATCATAAGGAGATGAACAACCCAGTTAACATGTGGGCAAGAGGGTTGAATAGACATTTCACCACAAAAGATATTCAAATAGCTAATAAGCACCTTCACACAATTAGTCATTAGGGAAAATATGAACTAAAATCACAATCAGATCTCACTTTACACCCACTAGGATGGCTACAGGAAAAGAGACAGTGCTGCCAAGGATATAGAGAAACAATGATCCCTCATGCGTTTCGGATGGGGACGTAAAATGGTGCAGCCATTTTGGAAAAGAGTTTGGCAGTTTCTTAAAAAATTAAACATAAATTTGCCATACCACCCAGCCATTTTACACCTAGGTATCTACTTAGGATACCAGAACTGAAAACATATGCCTGCCCAAAAACTTGTATGTAACTGTTCATAGCAACATTATTCATAATAAACAAAAAGTCAAAACAACCCAAGTATTCATCTACTGGTATATAACTCAAATGTGATATATCCATACAATAGAATACTATTTAGCAGTAAAAAGGAGGGAACAACTTGTACATGCTGTAATGTAGATAAACCTCTACAGTATTATGCTAAGTGAGAGAAGCCAGATGTAGAAGATCATATATGGTATAACTCAATGTATTTGAAAATTCCATTAAATTTCAACTATATAGACAGAAGATACATTAAGTGATTATCTGCAGCAGGGCGATCATCTGGGAGAGACTGAAATGGGTATAAGGGATATTTTTGGGTGATAGAAATGTTCTGAAATTGGATTCTGGGAGTAGCTGCACAGTTCTATAAATCTGCTAAAAGTCATTAAATTGTATACTTCAAATAAGTGAATTTTATGGCATGTAAATTACACGTCAAGTTCGAGTGTAGAGATACACAGTCTCAGGGACTCCTGGCAGTTAAGTGTGGTTTCTAGTTGGGTTCAAAGCAAACCTCATAAATTCAGTCTTCCACCATTTCAATGGAGAACAAGAAGAAGTGGCTTAATGTTTGTCTCAAGGGAAGGCATTTTTAAGCAAATTTACCACACACACAAGCTAAGGAGGATGGTGTTGTAGCCTTTACAAAGAACAGCCTTTTCAATTCTCTATGCATACTTTAAAAGTATCCATTTTAATACAAGGATCAGATAAAGTATTTTTACACATTAAATTAGCGGATCTTGTCACATCCTTGCAGCATGGTATTTGATAGCATAATTTGAGGTTCTGCATTTAAATATTTAAAATATAATCTAATTCAGACATCTCATTATCAGATGTCTGCCCACTTCCACCCAAGTTTGTTTAAATGAGAATAATTCATAGCACATTTCTGGAATTATTAATCTAATTATACTATGACCAAGAATACACATATCATGCACTGACACTTACTAAGGAACAGAGACCATGCAAGTAGCTAAATACGTATATCTAACTTTGAGTGACCAGGGAAATATTTTTGCCCCGAACATTGCAATCATGTACCTGGAATGTGATGGGCCTCTTTCCTGGGAAGTTTGGGAGGACAGGCTTCCATCAAAGGAGTTTCCACGGTGGCAGCCTGAAATGGTGGCCTTGGGAGAGATGGGATCTGACTGGAATGTTTCACAGACCACCTGGAATCCCTTCGGGAGGGGGAGATAGCAGATTAGTTCTTCTTTTTATTTTTTCTTTAGGTATATCCTTTAGAATTAGCTATCATATGACATACATTGTTTTTTAAAATAGAAAATTTTTCTTTGTAACACAGCTAACTACAATGTCATAGACCAAGGGACTTTGCCTTCATTTAAGAGGGAATGGAAACACTTCTAGAGAACAATGTATACCATTTTAAGCATTCAGGTGAGTACTTTCATATATGTTATTTCATTTTGCCCTTGATTCTTTTCTTTTTAACTTTTATATCCAGTAGCTGCCGGGGAAGAGTTATAAACCAAAAACTCATCAAAGATATGCCAATACTGAGATGAACTGAATAGTACCGTCACTCATTAAAGGAAGATGTTATACATTTTTCCAATTGGATACGATGATCTTTTTTCTGATTTGTTATGCACAAGTTCAGTCATTTTCTTACAGAGTAGTTTGTTTTAATTACATTTAGTTAATAAATGTAACTCTGCTCAGGAAATATGACATTATCTTTCCATAGGTGTTACAGATGAAATTCTTCACTCAAGTGTAAAGACCCTCAGCTTATCATAGTACTTTAGTCCTTATAATTTCCATCTTCATATGTAAAATAAGAAAGCACTGTCCAGTAATGATGCATAGAGGGACCAATACGGCTAAAAATTTCATAAAATAAGTCTTCCGAACTAGATCGAAAACTCCCTTAGCATGAGTATGCTATGTTTGCCTCATGTTAGGCAATTTGAGAGATAAAAAGTATTGCATAAACCTGAACCTTGAAATCAAGAACTTATGGTTAAATTTTAAGACAAATGAGTGTAGATTAGAGTAGCATGTCCAACAGAAATGTAATACAAGCTACAAAACATGAGACACACACCTAAGATTAGAAATATTAGAAAATGAAATAGGTGAGATTAATTTTAACAATTATTCTGTGTAACCCCAAATTATCACTTCAACATGTAATTGCTATAAAAATTATCATCAAGATGTTTACATTTTTCCCCTCCTAAGTTGTCAAAGTTCAGTTGTACATTTGATACTTACAATACATCTCAGTTCAGACCAGCCTTATTTCTTTTTTTTTTTAATGTTTATTTCTGAGAGAGAGAGAGAGAGAGAGCGAGCACGAGTGCATGAGTGGGGAGGGGCAGAGAGAGAGGGAGACTCAGAATCTGAAGCAGGCTCCCGGCTCCGAGCTGTCAGCACAGAGCCCAATCCGGGGCTCGAACCCACAAACTGTGAGATCATGACCTGAGATGAAGTCTGACTCTTAACCGACTGAGCCACCCAGGTGCCCCCAGACTAGCCTTATTTCAAGTATTCAGTAGCCACATGGGCCTAGTGGCTACCATATTGGGCAGTGCAGATTTAGAATAATTAGACGGGAGTTCATGGGGGAGTTGAAATCTTAATTGGTCCTTAAAAGAAAGATAAAATGTAGACAGGCAATGAGGAGGAAAGATAACATTCCACTTAGAGGAAACAATCTGAGCAAAGACCCAGAGGCTAAAGAAGCATGCTCTGTATATTGGAAGCAGGGCTTAAATAACTGAAGGTGTAAACAAAGTCACTTAAGAAAAATGTTGCCAGGTGGTAGAAGGCACGGAGAGGCAGGGAGAGGAGTTTGGTCTTGAAGTGATGGAAAAAAAAATCCACTAGAGGTTTCTAGGGAACAAGGATATAAAGAAAGAATGGCACCTTGCATATAATAAGCCTCTGTGGAATAAGTTAATAAATAAATGATGCATTAGGAAGATTAGTCAGGCATTATTAAGTGGTATTTATGTGAAGCAGGAGAGGCTAAAGGTAGAAAAATCCAATTAGGTGGTTCCAGCTGCAATCTAGTTTTGAGGACCTGGATTTAGAGGGCAGTGGCGGGCGTAGAGAATAAAGAGCACATCTGAGCCACATTACAAGATAAAACGACGTGACTCAGCAAGAAATCAAATTGAGAGGACTAAGGAGTACAAAACAGATATATTTTGTTGTATCTAAGATGTCAGCAGTTATAAGATACACCATTTTTTTATGTGCAATTAAGAAGGAAAAAAAAAAACTCCGTTAGCTAAACTAGGACACTTTCCAGTGAGGACTTTCTCTAATATACTTATTACAAGCACTATCTTAGACTTATTTAGGTGTAGCTTTTGATTATACATCCATTCTGTGTATATGTAAAAAGGAAGATATAAGTGAAATAAATTGATGTAGGTATTCTTGAAATTTCTAAGTTTCAACTCAAGGGGGAGAGGGGAAAATGCGTGATGGGCATTGCGGAGGGCACTTGCTGGGATGAGCAGTGGGTGTCGTATGTAAGCGATGAACCATGGGAATCTACCCCCAAAACCAAAAGCACACTGTACACACTTTTTGTTATCTAACTTGACAATAGATTATTTAAAAAAAATTTTTTAATTAAAAAATTTTAAAAATTCCACTCAGAGTTTTTGACACATGTCTTTCTATAGAGTAACTTCCTCTGTGTCAAAAATGTTATTTCTTAAACGAGTGCTCCACTATTCCCTCTGACATATTTTTCTAAGCCACTAATCCCAATTCTACAAATTTAAATGCCAGAAATGACAAATTCATGCTGTACAAGAATGACAACCATATTAGTACCATTACCAGGCAGGGAGATTTTAAGAAGTCAACATAATCAAACACATCTGATTTCACGTACGTTAAAAGTAAAAAAAATGTGTATATATATATATATATATATATATATATACATACATACATATATATATTAGAATAGATAAAATAGAGCATATAAATCACAGTGTCTATATTTAGCAATAGTTCAGTAAACATTAGCTATAATAGGACTCCAAAATTTCCAGTTTTGAGGCTAAAAAGGATGATGACACTGCTAACAGTAATGCATCAGTTAGAAAGAGGATCCAATGTTCATGGAAAGCAGCAAATTGTATCTTGCACATGTTGGACTGGAAATGAAGACAGGTCATCTAAAACCACACTAAGCTAATGGCAGTAGTCATAGCTATGTGGCTTCAAACCACCCTGGCCTTCATTTCTTTCTTTTCCAAATCAAAGAATGCTTGAAAATTTTTCACTGAATTATAGTCTTTTTTTATTACATATATTGTTTTTATGTGGATTCGTCTTGATTTTTCATGAAATTTTATATTACCTAAGGGATAGGACTATACATTATGCCTCCTTTCTACTTTCTCCCTCCTCCCCACCTGCTGCAGCATTATCTTACCTATATTACGATTGCCTAAAAAATATTAGAAGATTTTGATACTTTATGTGGGATGAATAATGATAACTAACATTTATTGAATGTCACATGTTAGCTATTGAGACAAAGCACTGCTAATTACACTTTAACCATTGAGATAGAACACCCCTGATTATTCACTAGGCATGGAGATAAAGCACTGCTGATTACACTTGCCACAAAGATAAAGTACCAGTCATGCATTGTCTTGTTTCAGGCTTCCCACACTGGGAAAGTGCATAAAATTATTTTCCATACTTGACAGATAGTAAAGTTGAGACTTCTTAAAGTTTTATATTCAGGAGTAGGAGCTTGATCTGAAACCAAGTAGTATTATTCTAGAACTCATGTCTTATCTTTCACACTACACCACATCCAGGGAATGACCACCTCATTTCTTCCTAGGATCACAATAAACTCACCTCTTGATGGCTTGGGTCTTGATTTGGTGATTCACAGGTTTGACTTTGACTGTTGATAGGAGAGCTTCTCTTAGCTGCAAAGATGGAAGAAATATCATCGCAAAATTTATAAGATTACAATATGCTCATTTTATTAAATAATTTCTCAAAAAATAATTTTTACATATCATTGTCATTCTGAAAGAAGATATTTAGTAGCATATATTATAAAAGAAATCAAATAACCAATTAAAAAAATCTTAGTATTGCTAGGTTATCATAACAATGTAGATTTCTTCATCTATTCACTCTGACTCAAAAGGCTATTGGTGCTAAAAAGTTGTCAATACTAAATTTAATAGTGGTTAACATCTATATGGTACCAAATATCTGCCATGTCCTTTTTAAGTCACTTTACAGGGGTGACTGGGTGGATCAGTCAGTTAAGCATCCAACTCTTGATTTCGGCTCAGATCATAACCTCATAGTTTGTGAGGTTGAGCCCCGCACTGGGCTCTGTGCTGATGGTGCAGAACCTGCTTGGGATTCTCTCTCTCCCTCTCTCTCTCTCTGCCTCTCCCTGCTCTCTTTCTCTTTTATTTTTTAAAAACTAAAGAACTTTACATATACAGCGCTCCTCTCTTATCTGCAGGGGGTCTTTTCCAAGTGGATGCCTGAAACTGCAGATACTCCTGAACCCTACATATACTGTTTCCTATACATGCATACCTATGATGAAGTTTAATTTATAAATTACACAGAGTAAGAGATTAACAACAATCACTAACAATAAAATAGAACAATTCTAACAATATACTGTCATAAAAGTTATGTAAATGTGGTCTCTTTCTCTTTTAAAGTACTTTATTGTACCATATTCACCCTTCTTAGAATGATGTAAAATGCCTACATGAGGAGATGAAGTGAGGCGAATGATGTAGCCATTGTGACATAGTGTTAGGCTACTACTGACCTTCTGACGGTTTGTCAGGAGGAGCGAATCATCTGTTTTTGGACCATGGGTAATTGAGACTGCAGAAAGTAAAACCACAGATAAGGGGGGAACTACTGTCTCAACTCATTTAACCTTTACAATAACCCAATAATAACATATGGAAAATTATTAGATTCATTTTACAGATAAAGACACTAAGGCACAAGAAGTTGAACTTGCCCAAGATCATCTGGCCTTTACATGAAGTTTCCAGCCTAGGCTGTCTGGCTCCAGGTTGCGCTTTTATGACCACCTTAAGCTTGCCTTACGGCAAAAGTCAAATCAGTTACATTTTTCCTGAGGATTGGGAACAGTAGGAAGTGACGATGGCCATGCTGTATTGGAATTGTGAACAAAACAGATGCCGAGAAAGTGATTTACCAAGGTCACAAAACAAGAGACCTAGGGAATGTCATCCACCCACGTGTCGTTGCTTTTTCTTCTAGCCACGTGTCTGAGCTGGGTTTAATCTCACCTCAGATGCTGGGCACCATTTCACATCCACAGGCATCAGGCAGAGGGGAAAAGAACCCACTTTGAATATCATCCCAAGGCAAAAGGATGTTGGAGTGAACAGCCCCAGTGATTCATGAGGGACACTATTTCCTAACAGTTTTTAATACATCTGTTAAATGATAGTTTATGTATTAATGAGAGAGAGAGAATGACCTAAATGTAAAGTGACCTCTTAATTCATAAGGAAAGTGATAGGACTTAACAAATATGAAAAAAATCCTTAATCAGCATAATGATATGGCTTTTTCAGTAATAGTTTTGTTTTACTGTAGCATATTTTATTTTCCTTTGTCTTATTTCTATTGTTTTCAGTTTTTTAATATTGTACATCTGTCTTCACTCTCAGATTGTTTTAATTTTGTGAAATTAACCTCATTCTATCCAGGGAATCTAAGTAGATCACTTCTGGCTATGACATCTTTAGGTCCTTGCTATTTGAATGTTATGACAGACTGTTACTCTTGAATTTATAATTTATTTCACTAGTTAATGTATTGTTCACATATTAATTCTGGAATTAGTCTACTTTCACTATATGAAAAATTGTATCTTTTGTGTGAATTACTATAAGCAAACATGATTTGTCACTATGAGCATGTTACCATCTTTTGTTCAGAAAATCCTTTAACATACTATGTACCTTGCAAAGGTATGTTACTTGATAGGGGGAAAGTATGTAAAAACTTGTTTATGGCTTCCTTCCCCTTACAAAGCTTTTTTACATGTGTAATATTCCATTGTCTGTAGAAAAACCTTGGAAGTAAGCAAATGATGTATATATATCATGCCTCTATATATTTACCACACAATTTATCTCTTTCTAAATGTTATTATTGATGCCAAAATTTTGGTTGGGAATAGAAGGATTGAATTTATAAAGCACTCACTATAAAATGGGTACTTTATGTGGATTCTTATTTACTCCACACTATGAGGCCATATAAGGTGGTATTATTATCTCCATTTTAAAGAACTAGAAACACTCAGAGAGGTTAGGTTACATACATAGTAAGTGATACATCTGGAGTGAAGCCTGAGCTTTCCAGGCACTTTTCAAGCTATCATTTATTACTCTTTCTACAATTCACCAATAAAATTATTTCATTAGACAATTCCTGTAGTGAAATGCTTTGATAGCAAATAAGCACTAAGGTAAGATTGTTAAGGATCTATGACTCTGTCTACTATAATGATTATGAAGATATAATAATAATAATAGCTTATTTACTTACTATGTGCCTGGCATTCTTCTAAGCAATTTTATATATAATTAATTCACTTATTCTTCATAACAACCCTGAATGTTGTAGCAACATTATATTTTAACTCTTGTTTTACACATGAGAAAACTGAAATATAAGAAGTTTAAATGACTTATCCAAAGCCACACAACTCAGTAGCATGTGCCCCTGGTTTAGAGTTTCTCATCATATGTAAATGAGCCCTGTGCCCAGGGCATTTACATAATAACTTTCTAGAGAAATTTTCTTCCTCTTGGTTTTCTTCCTTCCTTTCTTCCTTCCTTCCTTCCTTCCTTTTGTTCTTTCTTTCTTTCTTTCTTTCTTTCTTCTTTCCCTTTCTTAGAATTTAAATCCAAGTTAGTTAACATATAGTGTAATAATAATTTCAGGAACAGAATGAAGTGACTCATCACTTACATATACTACCCAGTGCTCATCCCAACAAGTGTCCCCCATAAGGCCCTTCACTCCTTTACCCCATACCCCCACCCAACACCCCATCAGCAACCCTCAGTTTGTTCTCTGTATTTAAGAGTTTCTTATGGTTTATCTCCTTCTCTGTTTTTATATTAGTTTTGCTTTCCTTCCCTTATGTTCATCTGTTTTGTATCTTAAATTCCAGATATGAATGAAATCCTATGATATTTGACTTTCTCTGACTGACTTATTTCACTTAGCATAATACACTCCAGTTCCATCTACGTTGCTGAAAATGGCAAGATTTCATTCTTCTTGATCGCCAAATAATATTCCATTACACACACACACACACACACACACACACACACCACATCTTCTTTATCCGTTCATCAGTTGGTAGACATTTGGGCTCTTTTGTTTTGTTTTGTTTTATGTTTATTTATTTATTTTGAGAGAGAGGGAGAGAAGTGGGGAAGGACAGACAGAGAGTGAAAGAGGAAATCAATCTTAAGCAGGCTCCATGCTGTCAGCCCAGAGCCTGATGCAGGGCTCAAACTCATGAACAGTGAGATCATTGCCTCAGCCAAAATCTAGAGTCAGTTGCTTAACGGACTGAGCCATCCAGGTACCTCATTCCTCTTGGTTCCTTAAGGGCAAATCATTTCATCACCCTTACTCCTGCATATGAGGGAGTCTGCTAAGACCATCCCACTGGGCATCCAAATTACGAACCTGTAATGATGTTCCTGATGGGTTTCACCAGTGCTGTGAAGCCAGAGACTTCGGGCTGTCTGTGCTCCCACATGGGCTGCCATATAACAAGCCCGCTGGCCAGTCGGAACGTAAGGTCCGATTCCTGGGGAAAGAGAAGATCTATGTCCAATAACTGGCTTGTAAGACCTGGTTGAAAGGACCAGTCATTGCAATGATTAATATCATTCACAAGATTATTGTCAAGGTACGTTGGGTTGATCTTCTAGACCTTCTTCCATCACTCAGATGAGTGTTTCTAGGGTAAACCAATAGCCCTGTTATCATCACAATTACTATGGAAACCACAGTGGTGTGCTTTTGGCAACATTAATAATTAAAATGCAGCTTTGGGCAAATCATGAAACACAATTACTGTTTTGTGTTAGCAGTGATCAAGGCCTGTTTATTTTAAGAGTCTCGACAGATCTCTTGTGGTTATTGTTGTTATTCCTCTTAAGTATTTAATTGTCCTTCTCTTTCCCTCTTAAATCAATATTCTCAGATATTGGCTATTTTGACTTGTTAATTCTCCAATCCATCTCTTGTTTTTGCATTTCATATAACCAGGAACATATATTTAGGCCCTTCTAGTATATTGTTTTGTTATGTTGTTTCTCAACAATCTTTAATCCCTGGAGGGCAGGGATCTATCAGATATCCTCCCTCTTCCATAGCACCCGGCATCATCACAGTGCTTAATACAGTATTAGAAACTAGGTGCACAATA
Organism: Panthera uncia; assembly: GCF_023721935.1. Classification (NCBI taxonomy): domain Eukaryota; kingdom Metazoa; phylum Chordata; class Mammalia; order Carnivora; family Felidae; genus Panthera; species Panthera uncia. The sequence continues at coordinate 26,844,997 of NW_026057584.1, forward strand.
GGAGCTCAGTAAGTACTTGCTGAGTTGCACAGACCTCACAACTCATACTCATTCAGTCTATCTACAACTTAAGCTCTCTTCCAAGGAGCACATTTTCTGCTTCATTGTTACATCATTTAAAATGCAATCTCATATTATGTAAATAAAAATATATTACATTCTGAAATTACATTTTAAACAACTCAGCCACTGACTGGAATTAAAATAAAAAGTTAAAAAAAATAAATTAACAACCCAGTCTCTCAAAAAAACATAGAGATGGAATCAGAGCATGTTATCACAAATTAATGAACACAACCAAGACCTAGAGATTCACTTAGGGCAGTGATTTGCAACCCTAGCTTGCATATTATAATCATCTAGGCAGCTTTGGAGGCCCAGGTGTCACTTCCTCCCCTGCCCAGACCAATTAAATTAGAATCACTCAGTTCTCAGCTGACTTTCATGTGTAGCCATGGTTGAAGACCAATGATCTAGAAGGATAAGATGTAGGAAGAAATTGTAAAAAATAAATAAATAAATAAAAAATAAATAAATAAAATAAAAGGAAAGTCATCCTGAAAATGGTGAATCACCGTGGCTCAGTGTCAAAGGAAACTTCAGCTAGAAAGGTTGATAAAATCCACACATTGATACAGAAAGGCCTCTTCTGTAAGCTATAGACTAGGATCCTGGCACTACAGCAGTGCCCACAATGGGAAAGCATCTAGAACTCCCTATAGAGGTATTAGGAAAAGCATGTAAAGCACTTGGCCAAATTCAGTCAACATTCATTCTACAAATATTTGTAGACCACCTACTGCATACCTGCTACTATTCTAAGTTCTGGGCTAGAACAGTGAACAATGCATACAAAAATTCCTGCTCTCCTGGTGCAAAAGAGAAGAAAAGCAGGCAAAGGGATGTGTCAGGCAAGGTGTTGATATTTTAGACAGCATGGCCAGGAAAGCCCTTATTGTGAAAGCAGCTTTAAGTAAAAGGATCTGAATGGAATGAAGGAACTGCCAAGTAGATAATTTCAGAAAAAAACATTCCATGAGAAGGAATCAGTAAGTACAAAGGTCCTAAATATGCCTCGTGTGTTGAGAAACAGCCAGGAGACTCTGTGTCTAGAGTCAGGTAAATGGCAGAAGAGTAGAAGAAAAAGAAAATAAGGTCAAAGAAGTCATTGAGTTCCAAATAATACAGGGCCTGATAGGTCATACTAAGAGCTTCAGCAGTTACTAAGATGGGGAACCACTGGAGGGTTCTCAGTAGTGGTATGACATTACTGGATGTACGTTTGATACGATTACTGAGGCTATTAAGAATAGTTTGAGAAAGGGTAAGGGTGGAAAGAGAGTCTGTTTAGGAAGGGTAGAAGATGATTAGAGGAGGGTGTTGGTAGGGGGCAAAATGAGAATGGTAGATTCTGGATACATTTTGAAAATATAGTCTACAGAACTGACTGGAAGTGGAAGGTGAGAGAAAGAGGTGTCAAAGATTTTTGGCTTTGACAAAGATAGGCAAGATGAAGAAATAGCAGGTTGGGGGATATCGGGAGCCTAGTTTCAGACATGTTAAATTTGAGATACCTGTTAGACATTCAACTAGAGATACTGAATAAGCAGCTTGACAGGAGGGTCTGAAGTTAAGGGAACCTAGTATTATGTGTGGTGTTAGATCCAGCAAGCAGGGGATTAAACGTAAGCAAAGCTTATCTGATTTGTCTCCAGAAATGCAGGAAGTCAAATCTCAATTGACCTGGTTTTTATACCTTTGGAACTCCATCCTTTTCCATGTTCCTCATAAGTAATCTTGGCACAAATAAAACTCTAGTGGACACTACATCAGAAGGTAAGTCCTCTTATACTGAAACACTGGCCTTTAACATTGTCTCAATTGATTCACTCACTGATAGTTACTGTCATTATTTTATCTGATATATTTCCAACTAGATTGTATATTTATGGAGACACATTGAGATTTCCTTCTGTACATTTCTCCTTGAGCATCAATACATACTTGTTGATTAATGGAGCATAGTTTACATTCCAAAAATAGCACCAATTAAATCTAATCATTCTTCAGACTTGAACACTTGCAAAATGTATGGCCTCCTCTTATGTTGCTATGTTCCTTTGTAAGTCCTTTTAAATTGGCTGAATGCATAAATTCTGGGACTCTAATTTTTCTTCTGGAGTCCCCATTTGTGGGTCATCTAATGCTATGAATACACATATGGCCAGAAAGTTGATAGCTGGAAAAGACAGTATCATTCAAACAGCTGTGGGCATGTAGTCTAGTAAGGTCCTTAGAAAAACCAGAAGACATAGACACCGGCAGAGTCAAAATCCCCACATTTCAGATGCATTTCTTACTTTCACTGAAAGCCTGTTCCATGATAGCATGAAACTATTCTAAATATGCTTACTAGTAGTTTAGAGAAATCGAATTTAAAAATTATTCTTATCTTAAATTTCATTTTAAAGTTGTTTACTTCACACATACAGATTTTATAAAAACCTCCTTAAGGGCTTGGATTTTGTTTTATTCACTGCTGAATAAAGCACTCTTAAGAGTGCCTATCAAAGAGTAGGCACTCAACAAATATTTATTGGAGGCATAATTGAATATGATCAGATCATGACATCCCATTTAAATTCCTTAGTTGTAATAAATACTCAGCATTTTTCACTAATAAAATTAAATCTAGCTGAAAATAATATATTTGACAGAATTTTTATTTTTATTTATTTCTTTTTTTTTCTTTTTTTTTAAGTGTTTATTTATTTTTGAGACAGAGAGAGACAGAGCATGAATGGGGGAGGGTCAGAGAGAGGGAGACACAGAATCTGAAACAGGCTCCAGGCTCCGAGCTGTCAGCACAGAGCCCGACGCGACAGAATTTTTAGATTATTGGTTTCATGTAATATATTTGAGGAAGTTATAAATTAAAATCACAGAATCAATGTACAGAAATCTGTTGCATTTCTATATACTGGTAACGAAGCAACAGAAACATAAGTTAAGATAATAATCTCATTTACAATTGCACCCAAAATAATAAAGTATCTAGGAATAAACTTAAGCAAAGAAGTGAAAATCTTGTACCCTGAAAACTATAAAACACTGATGAAAGAAAATGAAGATGATACCAAAAAATGGAAAGACATTCCATGCTTACAGATTGGAAGAATAAATACTATTAAAATGTCTATATTACCCAAAGCAATCTACACATTTAATGCAATCTCTGCAAAATATCAATAGCATTTTTCACAGAACTGGAACAAACAAAATTGGTCCTAAAATTTGTATGGGACCACAGAAGACACTGAATAGCCAAAGCAACCTTGAAAAGATTGAAAAAGAAAAAGAAAAAACAAAACTGGAGGCATCGCAATTCCAGGCTTCAAGTTATACTACAAAGCTATAGCATTCAAACTGGCACAAAAATAGAGACACAGATCAATGGAACAGTATAGAAAACCCAGAAAGAAACCCACAATTATATGGTCAATTAATCTTTGACAAAGGAGGAAAGAATATGCAATGAGAATAAGACAGTCTCTTCAACAAATGGCATTGGGAAAACTAGAGAGCTACATGCAAAGGAATGAAACTGGACCACTTTCTTACATATACACAAAAATAAACCCAAAATGGATTAATGACCAAAATGGATTAAAGATCTGAAAGTCCTAGAAGAGAGCACAAGCAGCAATTTCTCTGACATCAGGCATAGCAACATTTTTCTAGACATGTCTCCTGAGGCAAGAGAAATAAAAGCAAAAACAAACTATTGGGACTACATCAAAATAAAAAGCTTCTACACAGTGAAGGAAACAACCAACAAACTAAAAGGTCACCTACTGAGTGGGAGAAGATATTTGCAAATAACATATCCAATAAAGGGTTAGTATCCAAAAATATAAAGAACTTATTAAACTCAACACCCATAAAATAAGCAATCTAATTAAAAAGTAGGCAGAAGACATAAGCAGACATTTCTCCAAAGACATCCAGATGGTCAACAGACACATGAAAAGATGCTCAACATCACTAATCATCAGGGAAATGCAAATCAAGACTACAGTGAGATGTCACTTCACACTTGCCAGAATGGTTAAAATAAAAAGCACAAGAAATAAGTGTTGGAGAGGATGTGGATGAAAAGGAACCTTCTTACACTATTGGTAAATATGCAAACTGGTGCAGCTGCTGTGGAAAACGTATGGAGGTTGCTTAAAAAGTTAAAAATAGAACTACCCTATGACCCAGTAATTGTACTACTGGGTATTTACCCCAAAGATACAAAATACTAATTCAAAGGGATACATGCACCCCTATATTTTTGCAGAATTATTTACAAATTTACAATAGCCAGGTTATGGAAGCAGCCCAAGTGTCCATCAATAGATGAAGGGATAAAGAAGATGTGATATATACAGTGGAATATTATTCAGCCATAAAAGAGAATAAAATCTTACCATGTGCTATGACATGGGTGGAGCCAGAGAATATAACGCTAAGTGAAATAAGTAAGAGAAAGGCAAATTCCCTATGATTTCACACATATGTGTAATTTAAGAAACAAAACAAATGAGCAAAGGAAAAAAAAAAGAGAGAGAGATAAACCAAGAAACCGACTCTTAACTGTAGAGAACAAACTGATGGTTACCAGAGGGAAGGTGGGTGGGGGAAGAGGTGAAATAGGTGATGGGGATTAAGGAGTACACTTGTTGTGATGAGTATTGAGTGATGTATGGAATTGTTGAATCACTATATTGTATACCCGAAACCTATGTAACAGTGTATGTTAACCATACTAGAATTAAATAAAAACTTAATTAAAATAATAGAAAAATGTGCATTGAGTTGATTATACACTGTCTTACAAAAGGATGAGTCATTTATATTAGATTTATTTGCTGATTAATGAATTAATGCACCCAATAAATATTGATTAGATACCTACAAAATTGCGATACTCTGTTAGCTATTCAGAGTACAGTGATAACTCCCCACCCTCAAACCATTGAGATTCTAATGGGAGAGATTGACACATAAAGAAATAATGATAATAAATTAAAAATAAAAATAAAAATCTGTGTAGAATATTATAACGATAGAGGAAGAGAGGGATGGATCTTAAATGAAATTGGGAAGGATATGTAGGAGTTTTCTAGGCAGAAGAGAAGGGCATGAGAACATTCTAGGGTGTAGCACCAGGATGAGAATAGGCCTGGGAAAAAAGCATGTTATGTTCTTGGGGAGACTCCAAACAGTTGGAGCTCATAGACAGAAGTATACAGGCAGGTCACGGAGGGCCCAGTTACCAGACTAAAGAGCTGGAGTTTCACTGGCTGTAGGATAAGAAATTAACAAATTATTTTAAGCATGTCGGTGACTTGGTCAGATCTACATAGATTGCTTTAGTGTTGAAGTTGGATTTTATGAGACAAGCCAGAAAACTGTGAATCCAGTTAGAAAGTGACCTCAATTGGATTTCAGCCTCCCCCACTTCCTGCAGCACCATGTCCTATAAAAGCCTTAACCTACAACACTGTCTGTATAAGTGCTGACTGGCTACTTGAGGGAGTAAAGTCAAGAAAAGGACTGACACGTGGGGCAGCACACAGGGGTTGGGGACTACAACTTTGTAGAAACACCAGTCTGGATGATTGTGTGGTTTTCCCCCAGAGGAGCATGCAGGTATCTGGGGGCAGGGATAGAAAAAGTGGATTTTAGTCATGACCTGGGGTTGGAATTTTGAAGGGCGAATGCAAAGGAAGGATAGGGAAAAGGGACATTAATGGTGCTGGTGAGGAGCAGTTCACATGGGTGCACAATGGCTAGGAAAGTAGGGACAGACAGGGTCTGATAACCAGCAGGGAAATGAAAGACCTAAGGTAGTGATTTTCAATCAGGGGCAATTCTCACCCCCTGCGCACCCACTGGGGACATTTGGCAATGTAAGGAGTCATTTGTGGCTGTCGCAACTCAGAGGGAGGAGGTGCTACTGGCATCTGGTGACTAGGGGCCAGAAATGCTACTGATATCCTACACTGCACAGGATGATGTCTTACAAGAAAGAATTACCTGGAACCAAATGCTAACAATGCCAAGGCTGGGAAACCCTGATCCAGGGCCTGTACATTTCCTAAATATGTTTTAAAAAGCAAACACCTCACTCAGAAGGAAAAGGCCTTATGGAGAATTTATTGACTTATTAATATTTTTTATTCCCTATAGCATCTGGAATAATATTTCCTTCATAGCAATAATAAAATGATGAAATAATAATATGCTAGTAATGACAGCTAATAATAATTGTTTATTATGATTTAATCGCTGTACAGTGTTTTATATGCCTCATCTTATTCCCTCATAAATGCTCCAATTACTTTCTTATAAATACCCCAGGCCATAAGTAAAACTTGAGGGTTTTGAGTCAGAAACTATCCAGAAGTCTCCCCTGAAAGAGGATCTGGCTCCCTTCCTGCTAATAATACAAAATACTAATGGCAAGAAAATGCCGAGCACTAAAAGCAACTAACCATGTGTTAATGCCTTTTCGTGTGTAATGTGGAGCACTGTCGTAGGTTTAATCACGAGGCCCCATAAAACTATTCTTACTCGGGAAAACGGAGGCTTCAAGAAGCCGATTGCTCAAAGTCGTACAGTAGGAAGCAACAAGCACTGGATTCAAATGCGGGCTTGGACTTGGACTCTCAGCCTTGTCTTCAGATAACATCGCAGCCACTCCTGTCACTTCTACACTTGCACATTTTTTAGTCCAGGGGCTATTTCTCCACAGATAGTCACCGCTATGGGCTATCAGTTTTTCAAGAAGCCTTCTTTCCTGTCTTCTCCATTTTAAGGACTATGTACCTACATATAATTGCTACTCTTGACACCTGGATCAGCTTCTGATAATAAGTTGGGTCTACTCAGTGAGTCAGTTGTTAAATATTTATTGGGTACCTCATTTTTAGACACTGGAAATACAGTGTGACCTGGATGGGCAGTGTCCCTTTGCTCAAGAACTCTGTTCTAGGAGGGTGATGGGCAAGAAACATGAAAACAACCACAGAAAATAATTTCAGGTACTGATAAGTACTAAGAGGGAAAAAAAAGTACAGTCATGTGCTAATGACACTAAGGTAGCCAGGAAAATTCGTTTTCAAGTGATGACATGTGAGTTGTGAGTGAATTGATATGAAGGTCACGGCCATATGAAAATTTAGGGGATGAGGGGGAGGGTAAATGTTTCCAACAGAAGGAAAAACCAGTGCCGGACTCGAAAGCAAGAATGAGTTTGAGGGTGAGCCTCAAGTGAGCTCAGAGGTTAGTGAATGAGAAAAAGGCTATTGATATGGAGGGAGATGAGGCTGAGAAGGTGGGCAGGGGCCTAGACCTGCAGGTCCCATAGGCCAGGGGATGGTCTCAATTACAGTAATGCTTTTTAGTAAATGTACCCATCATAAAAGACTTTTTAAAATGGAAAGCCAATGTTTTTAAAGCAGCAATTTAATTTGATTTTACAACATTTAAAATTTTTAGTATGTCTCATGGGAAATGTGGCCAGTGCATGCAAAGCAGTTTGGGAAGTTACAGGTAATTTCAGTTCTACTCCTAGCAGCAATTGGACAGAGTCAAGTGAAAGTGAATTTTAACTAAAACTAAAATGAGTGAAGACTCACTAGTTCATTCTCCTTATAGTGATTGTTAGTGGTCTCACAATCACCTACATATACATACACACACACACACACACACACACACACACACACAACTTGGAACACCCATTCATCAGGATCCTAATATTCTATTAAAGAACATTTGAGTGTATTATTTTCTTCCTAACTCTTAACATAGCCCTCAGATGGAATTTATTCATCCACAGAAATAACAAATAGATCTTGATTTCTCTCCATGTGTTGGAAACGTACTGTGTCTTCACATATATTCACCTTGTGTTAGAGATATCCACAACTGTGTGCAATGGAGGATCTGAGACGTTAAGTAATATCACCAAGATCACACAGCTAGAGAGTGGTGGCATAGTAATTTCAAATGATAATCTTTCAGATCCAAGGGATACTTGTATATAATTGTATTTTAATACAATTGGTTTCCATGTAATCCTATGTTTTGGATTTTATGCTTTAAGAAATATTTTGAAAAGCAATTCTCACCTTGTATCACACTGTCAAAAAATCCATAGTATCTAAAGCACTTAAAACTTCTGCTCTAGATCTGCATTATAATAGAGATGGCTACAAGGTGCTGTAGAGAACAAAGGAGATAGTGACTAAGTCTACATGGGGAGTTTCAGAGGAACAACTTCATGGAAATGATAACACTGAAGTTAAGCTTTGAGGAATCATGAGAAGAACAGAGGAAGGAAAGAGAGCAGAGTGAACAGCAAGGGCATATTCAGGGAATGGCTCCCAGAGCTGGGTCATGACGATACCAGTAGGGACGAGCAAATGACAAATTAAAAAAGAAACTGAAGTTTTGGATCATGCTTGACTTGATATGCCATGTTTAATATTTGGACATTATCTTGGGACAGAAGGACTGAAGATTTTAAAGTAGATAAATGATATGCAAAGAATTGTGTTTTTGAAATAATGTCCAGTGGTTTGATATAAAAATAAAGCTCTCCATGTCTTGGCTTGCTATGAGATCGTATCAAGACCTGGTCAACCAAATATGGAAATATGGAAGCCTCATCTGAAGCCCACCTCACATCTATCCACCCTCTGCCTCATACTAGCCCCTGCTTACCTTGATCCTGTGTACCAGAGGAGCAAACAGAAACACAAAGAGCTCCACGGTAGCCATGGAGTTCTGGAAGATCTTCCTTCGGTTGTTCTCTTCTTCATCATTGGAGCTGCTTTGGCAAGGCTGCCCGGGGGAACCCTGGTTTTCTACCTGGTGGATGAAAGCACTGCTGCTGCCACCCCAGCTGGAGCCATGGTCTGTGCCCCCAAACCGCTCACTGTTGCAGTCCTGGGGGGCCTCCAGGAGCATCCAGTGCAGGGTGTGAAGGAGCTTTGTTTCAGCAACACCGAGTTTATCCTGGTGGCCTGCACGGGGACAACCACAGAGCCGAGTTAAGACCAACTCTGCCACCAGAACAATTGATATCCACTTTGGGTCTGGGAAGAACATCCTTGCTTTGCTCTGTGGCTTGATCTCCTGGGAGACACTGGCGTTTCTCTGTACTTCTTACAACCACTGCTGGAAGGGTTCATTCTTGTTTTGGGGCTTTCTAACTGGTTAAAATCCCTACAGAATAATATACTGTCATAGGAATATCTCATGTCTTCAGTCATATATATATGTTATATATATATCATCTCCCCAAATAGGCAGCATAGTGGTTAAGAACATCGGGTCTGAAGGGTCTGAAGATAACGATTACTCTACTTTAGACAGTGTGATCAAGAAATGCCTCTATAAAGGTAACATTTGAGCAGAAACCCAAATTAGGGCAAAGAACTGGATGGAAAAGAGCATGTCGAGAATGTATGCGAACATGGGGTGGATGTTAGGACATATTACCATGTTAGAAAAGCAATCTGTAAAATAATCTAAAAAAGAGGAAGAAATTTTACGCACACGCATGCACATACACTCAGTACTACAAAGTGCAAGGGGTCACTTTGGGAGTTGAGAGGGTAAAGGAGACAAATCTGATTGGGACTCGTCTTGGATGGGTGATAGTCTTTAGCTTCCCTATAATCTTCTAATGCGTAAAAGGAAAATATATTCACATATATTGGAAAATAATTAAAAATGTTAAGGCAAGAGTGACAGTTTCTTTGTTGGTAAGATGGAGATCATGGTGGTATCAATGGGAGGGGGCTTTTGTGAGGATTTAATGAGATCACTTGTGGGAAAATAGTAGGTGCCCCGTAAATGTCGTTACCATGAGTGTAGATGGTCAGAGGTCATGAAGAAGCAATGCAGAAGAACCAACCTAACTTGTTCCTGTTCGAAAGCAGGGTTGCAGTGCAGTGGAGGACGTGAGGCAAAGCAGCTTGTACCAGCTCCCATCTGGAAATGCTCTGGATGGCTTCAGAGAGGGCTGGAGAAAGGCCGTGCAGTTTATTCTCTACCAACACTCGTTCAAAGGACTGTAGATACCAAAAAAGAAGAAAAAAACATGTAAAATAAGGAATTAGAGATCCTGATTGCTGAGAAAATGGACACCAAGGTACTACAAGATGCAAATCAATGCAAATCAATGGATGAGATATTTGAGGGTACACTCACACAGCATTTCATAGTATATGTTGACATATAATGGTTCCGTGAGAATTTCTTTTTACCCATTTTAGGTTTTTGATTTAAAATACATGACTTGAATTATTAAATGATTTTTCTTTCCACCAAAATAAGCTTCCTCTTAAAAAAAAAAAGCGCAACAACACATTTAACTCATGAAATTCTTGGAAGTAATATTTTATAAAATGCTGCTGAGGTATCCAAAGGGTCTGTGACAACTGCAGAACAAAGTAAAATGTCTTTTCTGAAAGTGTTTTGAGGGCAGAATTTATGTCAATTTTCAACAAGCATTAACTAAGATACAGTTCTTTCAAGAAATCTGATTTTGAGGCCCCTGAATTATTCCATGTCCCTAGCGACAACCTGGCACAAGACATTCCTTACCTAATGCCTGTCATTGTAAAAATACTTAATATATCCGTTGAATAAACAAAGAAAGGGAGGGAGAGAAGAAAAAGAAGGGAAATATGCCATAAGTTTTGCTCATTTATTAAATCTTCTGTCTAGTCCAAGGATACTTCCAGAAAGTGAAGCATCCCAGAATAAATGTGGCCTACTCAGTTTCTGTTGTGCTTGTTGTTTGGATGAGGAGGACATCATTATAAGACGTTAAGGAAAGTAGAGCTACCAAATATTAAAATAAATTTAATAAATATTCGACTTGTATGAACTGAACCTGATTGCTGCTTCATGCCACAAGTGATCAAGAAAATTGTGGAGGTGTGCTCTAGAGTGATCATAATACAAGTTCCAAGTATTCAAGCTGTATTATTGACATTATTAGGATGCCAGAGAAAAAGACACAGCTTAATGGAGAGATTCTTCAAAGAAATCTAATTACTTTTTGACTCAAAAAAGGAAAATAAGGAGTAAAAGAAGAGATACCGTCTTTTTTAAAAAAAAAACTAAATAAAGACAGATCCAAATGCTTTTAAATTCTTCAGCTCTGAGGTATCTAAGTATTCATTAAGTAAAGGGTGAGTATGTTGGGAATCAAAAGATTATAAAGAATTTACACAGTCTTGTTGAAAACATTTTAGAGGATGAGTTGTATTTTATAATAGCAGAGCACTCTGGGTACTTAATGTTACTTTCTTCTTAAATGTTACTAATATAAGTTTTTTATTATTTTTTCAACCCTGAACATCATTTTTTATACTTTTATTTGTTTACGTGACTTAGTTATTTTATATCGTATGACTATATTAAAAATGTCAGACATATCTTTGCCAAGAACAGGGAAAAGTTAGGATTATTTTAAGCTAGTATAATTGTAAGCGTGATCTATGGAAGGCCCAGAGGTTTTTTAAGTGTCAAATTACCCTACCTTGAGCTAAGTACAACAACAAATTTCATTAAAAGGTCCTTATTAGAAATTTATATTTTAAAAATATCCTTGTGGCAACTTTGAAGTGCAGGTGATACAACAAAACAAATTCCCACTTGAGTGTGTGTACCTGTATGTTTAACTCTCTAGTTGGCTTTCATCATTTAAAAAAAATTTTTTTTATTTATTTTTGAGAGAGATAGAGAGTGGGAGTGAGGGAGGGGCAGAGAGAGAGAGGGAGAGAGAGAACCCCAAGCAGGCTCCACACCGTCAGCACAGAGCCTGATGCGGGGCTTGATCTCATGAACTGTGAGATCGTGACCTGAGTCGAAATCAAGAGCCGAATGCTTAACCAACAGAGCCACTCAGCACCCTGGATTTCATCATTTTAAAATCCCTAACACATTTCAGAACTCCTTACTATGTAGTCATCTATGTAGTTATTGGCAAATATTCAGGGCAATGTCCAAATGGGTAGGTTTCCACTTTTAGGTTTTAATATATGAAATGTGAAGACCTTTATTTGAGCTCCAAATTTTAATGAAACCCGTGAAAACTTCACTTGAATTTTGCTTCATGATTTCATGGCTTTTGTTTTCAATTTGTGAAGTGGGAAATTTCAGAGATACGGGATTCCCTTAGAATCTCAGGACAAGTGCACTCTATAGAGTATAAATACTGGTAGCATTACTTTCATAATTATTTTACAGTATCTATTTTCAGACTTACACCAAACATACAAGACATAAAGGTTCAGAATTGCACATTACTTTGTTTGAGTAGTTCATAGGTACTCATCTCATTAGCTTCCACTAGAACAGTCTCTATTTTGTTAAGGATTGGACTTCTTATACTTGCCCTGCAAGGCCCTTCACCACTTGGTTTTCTGTAATCTCTCCACCTTTTCTTCTCCTCCTCTACCCCTATCCACTCTGGGCTAAGGTCCTTTAGATGTACTGTTCCCCTCTGTTCTCTCCTTACTCATTCCTCCCCCCCCTTTTTTTTTTTTTTCACATCTTTGTCTAAGAGTCACATTAGCAGGTGACCTTACCTATCCACTGCTCTAAACATGGAATCCACCTCCTCCCCCAGCTGCCATTGCCTCCAGTCTGCTTTCTTACTTAATTTTTCCTCATAGTGCTTATCACTATCTGGGCTTATTATGTATTTTACTTATTTGTCAGTGGCTTGACTTCCTCCCACCAGAATGCAAACTCTGTGTTTTGATTATTGCTCTGTCCCGTCATGTGGAACTATGCCTAGTACATAGTAGGTGCTCAATAATATTTACTGAGTGAATTAATACAGTGAGTGAATCTATATAGTCAGTACAATTTATTGCCTTTCTTTGGGTTGAAATTGCCACACAGAATATGGAAATAATCATTAAATGGTGAATATCACATACCACACATGAGGCTTCATATTGTTTCCCCAGTTTAGGCCTCAAAAATGCACTGAAAAATTAATAGAGATATTTGTTATAAGTAAAAATGATTAGCATCTTTATGACATTTTTTTCAACGAATAAAACATGGTTCTATGAAACTCAAATCTCATGCCTCCCTATAGCCTGTTAATGAGCAGGTGTTGAACAGCTGACGCATTTGCTTTTACATGTGTAATTACATATATGAAAGAGATGTGGCTCTCCACATTTTCTGTATCCACTCTTATTCTGAAGACTTCTACCTAACCAGATTCTAAATTGTCAATGGTCAGGAGTGGTGTATTACTCATGTATATAATTATATTAAAAACTAAAAATGAACACAGTTTGTGGGCTATGATTTCCAGAATCTAATTTGTTATCTGGTACATTTCCAAAATAATAATACTGATAATACTACTACTAATAATAATAACAATAATAATGGAAATCTTGTTTCCTGTTTATTGGAATAGGTTTCGGGTCTTTCCAGGAAAAAATAAAATTATAAAATATCCTCCTTCTCAGGGTCTTGAACCAGGAAGACTACATTGGCTGAATCCGAGCAAAAATGGTTAACAAGTGGGCACAGCAGATATTCGCCAAACAGGAGCTGGAAAAACAACAGGTCACCGGCCTGGAATTACAGCAGGAGATGGAGGGGCAATTGGACGCAAGAGCACAACCAGTCATAATTATCTTCCCTAGTTCCCCGCCCCCTCTTCCTAGGCTTTCTGCCCTCCCACCCTCTAAATAATGTATATATTTATTCAACTGCCAATCTGCTTGTCGCCAAACTTCACGGAAATATTTTTAAAATGCGTGTTTTTAAGCAGGTGCTGAGGGCTTGCTTTCCAGCCCCAGAGAGGGAGCTGCAGGCTGTGGCGCGGCCTCAGCAGCAGTGGCAGCAGTGGCAGTGGCGGTGACCCAGGCGGCCCCAGGAGCGCCCCCAGCCCAGGGCGGCCCGCGGCGCGCCCTCTGCGCCCCTCACCTGGTTTGCCGCCACAGGAAGGTCTGGATGGGCAGGGGGATGCCGCGGCCGCTGTCCTGCTCCTGGCCTTCGGAGCTCTTCCTCTTCACCATGATGGTGGCTCCTGGGAGTCCTACTGCAGGACCCAGCGCTGGCTCCTCGCTAGCCGCCGCCTCCTCCTCCTCCTCCTCCCGCTGCTCTCCCCAACTCTCATCCCCTCCTTCCCCGAGGCAGAGCCGGCTCTCTCCGCCCTGATCCCCCGTCCCTCTCTCCTTCCCCCACCCCTCCCCGCGCGTGGAACATGGCTGCGGGAGGAGGGGAGGGCTGGAGGAGCCGCGGAGCGAGGAGGGGGGCGCTCGGAGGAGCTGTCCGCCTCGCCGCCCCCGCGCCCGCTCCTTGCTTTCAGTACCACCCACTGTGGACAGCGGCCCGCGCCGGACAGCCCGGCGGGAGAGCAGAGCAGGGGACAGGCTGAACGGCAGCGGGATGGTCCAAAAGATCCACGCTCCGCATTGCACGCTGATCCCCTCGCGCCTCTTCAAGCCCCAGGATTCGGCTTCCTTCCCTCCGAGCTGCACCCCAGGAGTGTCCCCTGTCCTGCTTCTCAACCTCAGCATCCAAAGAATTGTCACGGTCTGGGGAGGAGGAGCTTTCGGAAACCGCAGAACAGTCACTAACACTGGCATCATTCGCACCTCAAGCAAGGAGGTCAGGAGTCCACCCTTGGGTTTTAGCAGAAAGAGCACATGAAAATTATTAGGAGTGTAAACAAGGAAGGGATTAAGCTTGGCAAGACCTGGAAAGCTTGAAAGTTTTCTGATGTGAGAAATTATTTTAAAATGGTAACCACAGGAAATTAACCTTGCTCATTTTACTAAAGCAGTAATATCCCCAAACTAGACAGTTGTATCAGTTAATTGTAACTTGAGAAAGAACATTTGAATCATGCTATTAGGAAATGCTGTTTATTACAGTCCATTAGTGTACTTGGGTGATCCTGTTCATCCCGTTGATATCTGCCATTTTCCTTCAGTTGTTATAGTCAGATGTCTATATAGTTAATAGATGGATTACTGTTAGATGTTTTATCTAGCAGCAAAACAAATGGGGGTGGGGTGAAATGAAGCAGTTGGAGTAGAAAATCATTGCTGTGGGCCCAGCTACCTGCAAACAAACAAATATGGTTGCACACCTCTTTGAACAAAATATTGGTGTAATGCATGAAATAGAGACTTAGACCCCAGGACCTGATCTCAATAGTTAGAAATATTTCCAATGTAATTAACTACATGAGCCTTTATTCCATATAGAGAGAATTATATGGTATATATTGGTATTTTCAGTCACAAAATTAAAGTATACATTTAATATCTTGAAGTAACCTTTTAATAGGAATTTTGAAACAAGGAAAGATAGATTCTAAATACAGCTTCTTCAGTGTATATTTATTGAATTTATTTTATATACCAAGTATCATGCTATGTGAATTCCTGCTCATAAGGCCCTCACAGCATTGAAAGGAATATAGACATATAAAGAAAAGGGTACCCTGGGAGACATGACACAGATTCACTTATAAACAAAGGGACAAGGCAGAAAATATGAGCAGAAATTGGATGGAGAAAGGTTTTGTATGGCAAGCTACAAAGTTTAGATAAGAAAGACTTTAAGTAGGGCAGTAAAAATTTTGCTTCCATTTAAGTGTGATCGATATGCCTGGAATGTAGAGGTCATTTTAAATAAATGGGAGGTGTAGATGGGAACCCCAGTCTGGAGATTAGAGAAGTACTTCATGGGATGCTGAGCCAAGGCCATGATAGCAGAGCTAGAAATAAGGAGATAATTCTGAATGATAATGCAAAGGTATAATTAGTCAGATTCAATAACCAAGCAGGAATTGGGGGAAAAAAAATAGAACAGTAGTTAAGAGCTTAGATCATGAGCCAGACAGTTTTCTCTCTAGCACTAGCTTGTCCTAGATATAATACCCTGGGAAAGGTTCTTGGCCAAGGTTTCCAAATAATAGTACACTTCCCATAGAGATGTTGTGAGGATTAAATGTTAATACTTGTAAAGAATTTAAGAGATTCCCTATCTGTACTAAGCCTTCAATAGATATCAAGCAAATCTAAATTTTCTGTTTTGAGCAACTGAGTAAATGATGATCTCATTCAAAGAAAAAGTTGACAGGGAGAATTATGTTCTTATTTTAGGTATGTGTATAGGAGCATTAATGAGTTTTCCTTAAGTCTCTATTGGAAATTCCAATCGCTATCATGAAGAGGCAGCTAGAAGTATGAGTATGGGGTTCAGAAGAGATCTGTAGGTAGGTTATCAGAAGAGATCTGTAGGTAGGACAGATCAATTTTTTGGGGGTTTACACTGTATAAAAAGTAGTTGAAACCACAGAAGTAGTTAAAGTAAGTCAGGGAAATATATGGAAAGAGAAAAAAGAGAAAAGGAGCCCAATTTACAAGTCTAGAGGACATGAACTTTAGTGTATTGCCACAAGTTGACAGCATAGGATAGGATAGTAGGATAGGCAGAGTTCTAAGAGGGCCCCCAAGATTCCCACCCTTTGGTGTACATATGTACCCTCTCCCAGTTACTCGATCAAAAACTAATCTAGGTGTTGCTGTGAAAAGATTTACAGAAATCCTAAAGTTTTAAAAATTGTTAATAAACTTTATTTCTTAAAGCAGTTTTAAGTTTACAGAAAAAATTAGACCAAAAATACAGACAGTTTTCATGTATCCTCTCTTCCAGTCCAGTTTCTTCTATTATTAACAGCTTGCATTTGTGTGGTACATTTATTATTACTGATGAGCCAGTATTAATATGTTATTATTAACTAAATCTATAGTTTAAAGCTCACTATATCTGTTGTACAGTTGTACATATTTTGCCAAATAATGTCATGTATCCATCGTTATGAGTTATAAGAATAGTTTCATGTCCTAAAAATCCTCTGTGCTTTACCCATTATTCCCTCCTCAATCACTGGAAGCCACTAATATTTTTATTGTCTCCATAGTTTTGCCTTTTCCAGAATGTCATATAGTTGAAATCATATAGTACATAGCCTTTTTAGATTGGCTTCTTCACGTGGTAATATGTGTTTAAGTCTCCTCCATGTCTTTTTGTGACTTGACAGCTCATTTCTTTTTACTGATGATCAATATTTCATTGTATAGATGTACCATAGTTGGTTTATTCATTCATCTACTGAAGGACATCTAAGTTGCTTTCAATTTTGGGCCATTATGAATAAATATGCTACAAATATTTCATGTGCACTTTTCGGTGTGGATGTAATTTTTAAACTCGTCTGGTTGAATACCTAGGAATACAGTTGCTGGATTGTATTTTAAGACTATGATTAGCTTTGTAAGAACTGCCAAACTACCTTCCAAAATGGCTATACTACAGAGTTTTTTAAAAATAAGAGACTTGAACATATTTATGGGCCAGAATGAAAAGTCATGGAAGAAGAAAATGTTGAGGCTATTTGAGAGAGGGGATAAAAGTTAACAAGGTTCTGGAGGATGTTAAAGCTGAATCACAGAAGGATTAATCATTCTTTGGTGGAGGAATAATTCCTAAGATGGGAGATAAAAAGGAAGAATGGTAAAGGCTAAATCAGCAGAAAAAGAAGGATAAGCATAGGACAGAGTTCAGCCTTGATGGCCTATGTAAACTGTGAAGTAATCAGTATGGTCACTTTTTAAGAGTGATATTTGATGGAGGAGGAATAATGACATTTTTCAGAAAGATATTAATAGCAGATAACATACATTGAATACTTGCTATATGTCAAGGTCTATTTTAAATGTATCAATCAATTGATGAAAACACCCACATACACACACACACACACACACACACACACACACAAACTCACTATAAACATTTTAAGAAGAGAAACCTGAGACACAGAAAGGTTATATAACCGGTCTGAATTTACACAGTAAGTAATGAAAGAAACAGTGAAGTCAGCTTCAAAGTTCTGCCTTAACTTTTTAGCATAATACTGAGTGTTGTATAGTTGTGAGAGTTTGGAAAAAATGCTATGACTCATGTTGGTGAGAACTGCTCAAGGACATATGCAAGAATTACCCTGTTGATGATAGAAGATGAAGAAGAGCTAACGGTCCTTTCCAATCCCAAATGCCCTTAAGGCATTGAGTCATCTAGGGGTGGAAGAAATCTATAATAAGTACTTTCAAGAGCAGTTTTCAGAATCACATAAAAATTACCATGATGGTTTACTTCTCGTATGCCTATCGAAAACCTCCAAATAATTTTTTGTTTTTGGGAAAAACCTGTCCTCCTTAAATGCTTTCATCTACACTGCCTTCTGCCATGCATTTCTTTTTCAATTCAGATGAACACTGTTGGAGGGAAGCTAAGAACTGGGTAATCCAGTCAGTTACACCATCACAGTTAATAAACCAGGTCCATGGTAATCACTGCATTATATTATAATCTCACTGTGCAAGAATGAATTGGAATGGAGCTTTCCCAAAGATGGTGCCAATGATGGAATGGCCTTGGGCAGGAGAGAGACTGGCTGTTGGACTTACAAAGCATGTGAAAGGAAATTGCAAAAAGATACAGACAGATGTAGTTTTGAAGGTTATTGTCTTTTAAATGGAAGAGTGAATTTTGATAGTGGCCAGATGTTGAATTGCCAGATAAATATATAAATAAACATTCTTGGCAGATAGGTTGAACAGAGAACTCTGGGTCTTGGAAAAGACTGCTACAGTAAGCAGAATCTAGAAGGCTGTGTAAGTACATGAGAGCTAGTAATAATAAAAGCACTCATAGTAATTATAAAAACAGTTTTTGACAAGAGTGCACCATTAATCTATGGCAACCCATTAGAATTTAAATGTGAACAATGATTGCTGTTATCTTCTGTCTGTCAGTAAGAAGCATATGGCAAATACATTGATGCAGTAGTTTTGCAGTTTTAGGAGAAAGGCCACACTTACTTTAAGGTCACTCCCATTATGCAGGAATGGGTATACTCAATGTGTCTTGGGCATCCTTAGCCCAAATAGCTGATCTCTCTAAGGAGGGCAAGTCTTACCGGTCTCTCAGTGAGTAGAACAAAGCTCCAAATCTCACAGTCCATGCTCATTTAG
This sequence comes from Panthera uncia, assembly GCF_023721935.1. Lineage (NCBI taxonomy): Eukaryota > Metazoa > Chordata > Mammalia > Carnivora > Felidae > Panthera > Panthera uncia. Next base: position 26,864,157 of record NW_026057584.1, read on the forward strand.
GCTTCGTGCTCAGGTTTGCAAGGGTCTTCATGATCTGACTGTGTTTCAAAACTCTTCCTTCTCCACTTTGCTCTAGACAGACTGGCCTTTCAAGTACCTTGAATTTTTGGTCTTCTTCCACATCTGGACAAGGCTGGCATCTTTTCACTATTCAGGCCTCAGTTCAAATATAACCTCCTCTGATAAGACTGTTTATTAACCTGCCTAAAGTAATCCTCCCTATACTGTTTCAGAAATGTTCTACTATAATTCTATTTTTTACTTCATAAAACCTATCATTTTCTGAATATCATGTTTACTTACTTTAAGGTTTGTCTGCTCAGCCTACAGAATAGCAAAAAGAATCTATAAGATATCCAGGAATAAATGTAACAAAAATGTTTAAAGTTTTTGTGGAAGAAAATACACTAAATTGTTTAGAGGCATAAAACCTTACAAAAATACCATGTTCTTAGGTAGGAAGACTCATTTTCATAAAGAAATATTGCTATTCTTTAAATCCAATTTTTTTAGGATGTTTCATAATCTAAAAAACTGTTTCTAAAGTCTATATGGAAGAATAATGAGTCAAAGATAGCCAGGAAGGAAATGGTTGAGGAATTATAAGACTATATAGTAATTAAGGCAGCGTGATCGATAATAACATAGAGATGGAAAAATTAACTAGTAGAACAAAATAAAAAGTCCAAAAAATGAAATGTGAATATATAACATGTGACACAGTAGAATGTGTTGTTTCTATTCGGAGAAAGGTAAATTGAGATTCTTACCTGAACCCTACCAACAAATAAATTATTCAAGATGAGTTAAAGACCTAAATCTAAAATGTAAAAAGCAAAATTTAATTTTTTAAAAAAGAAATAGTTTTTATCTCCTGATGTTTTATAAACACTTTGAGTCTTACTTGAGAAAGACTTAAAAAGTTAAAATTATATGAGGAAATATAGATAACTCAAATATATTAAATAGTTTCTGCAATGAAAGTCTATAAAAATAAAAATGTACATCCTAGAATGGGAAAAGATATTTGGAATGCACTCTATAAACAAAAAATTAGAATCCAGAATATATTATTAAGTTTACTAAAAAATCAATAAACCAAGACAAAAAAATTTGAAAAATGAGATTATGCTTAACTCTCATCAATAATATGGGAAAATGCAAATAAAAAATTTAATACTTCTCCAAACTATAAAGTTTAAAAAAAGCTTTAAAATTCTGATAAATTTAACTAATGCAATAGGCAATAAAAGGAAATAAAAGGTATATAGGCTGAGAAGAAAGTAATAAAGCTTTGCTCACAGATGATCTGATCATCTGTGGAGAAAAATCCAAAAACAATGACAAAATAAGTCCCGCTGAAGCTAATAAGTGATTATTGCAAGTTTCAGGATGCAAGATTAATACACAAAAGTCAATTGCTTTCCTATATACCAGCAATAGACAAGAGGAATTCAAAATGAAAAACACAACACGAATTATATCAGCACCCCCTAAAATGAAATATTTAGGTATGAATCTAAGAAATATACATGCACAACATCTGTATGAAGAAAACTATAAAATTCTGATGGATTAAATCAAAGAACTAAATAAATAGGGAGATACTACATGTTCATGAATAGAAAGACTCAATACTATCAAGATGACAGTTTTTCCCAACTTGATTTATGGAGTCAATGCCATCCCAATCGAAATCTCAGCAAGTTATTTTATGGATGTTACCAAACATATTCTAAAGTTTGTATGGAGAGGCAAATGACCCAGAATAGCCAATACAATACTGAAGAAGAACAAAATTAGAGAATTGACACTATCCAATTTACAACTTAATATAGAAACATGGTATAGGACAATGTGGTAGTGGTGAGAAAATAGACAAATAGACTAATGGAAAGAATAGACAGCCTAGAAATAGACCCACAGATTTTTAGTCACTGATCTTTGACAAAAGGACAAAGGCAATAAGATGGAGCAAAGATTGTGTTTTTAAAAAAAAATTTTTTAACCTTTATTATTATTGAGAGACAGAGCATGAGCATGAGCATGAGCATGGGAAGGGCAGAGGGAGAGGGAGACACAGAATCTGAAGTGGGATCCAGGCTCTGAGCTATCAGCACAGAGACTGACACAGGGCTCGAACTCACGAATACGAGATCATGACCTGAGCCGAAGTCAGACACTTAACCGACTGAGCCACCCAGGCACCCCTAGATTGTCTTTTCAACAAATGGTGCTAGCACAATTAGATATGCGCGCGCGTGCGCGCACACACACACACACACACACACACAAATCTAGCCCTGACCTCATTCCATTCACAAAATTAACTCAGGGATGCCTGGGTGGCTCTGTTGGTTAAGCATCTGACTTTGGCTCAGGTCATGATCCCACAATTCATGAGTTTGAGCCCTGCATTGGGCTCTGTGCTGACAGCTCAGAGACTAGAGCCTGCTTCAGATTCTTTGTCTTCTTCTCTATCTGCTCCCCCCCCCCCCGTTGTACACACTCTCTCTCAAAATATAAACATTTAAAAAACTAAGAAAAAATTAACTCAAAATGGATCATAGACCTGAGTGTAAAATGCAAAAGCATAAAACTCCTAGAAGATAATAGGGAAAACCTAGACTTCAATAAAATTAAAAATTGCTCTGTCAATGACAATGGCCAGAGAATGAGAGGATGAGCCACAGACTGGGAAAATATATTTGCAAAAGACGTATTTGATAAAGGACTATCCAAAGCATTGCAAAGAACTCTTGAAACTCAAAAAGAAGAAAACATAAACTCAATTAATAAAAAAAAAACAGGCCAAAGAACTTCAGAGACACCTCGCCAAAGAAGATAGATGGCAAATAAACATATTAAAAGATGCTCCACTTTAAAAAACAGTATGGGATTTCCTCAAAAAATTAACAATAGAACTACCTTATGATCCAGTAATTGCATGACTGGATAGTTACCCCCAAAACAAGAGATACTAATTCAAAGGGATACATGCACCCCTATGGTTATTGCAGCATTATTTAAAATAGCTAAATTATGGAAGCAGCCCAAGTGTCCATCAACAGATGAAGGGATAAAGAAGATGTGGTATAGACATATAATAGAATATACTGAACCACAGAAAAGAAGGAAATCTTGCCATTTGCTATGACATGGATGGAGCTAGAGAGTATAATGCTAAGTGAAATAAGTCAGAGAAAAAATACCGTATGATTGCAATCACATGTGGAATTTAAGAAACAAACGAGCAAAGGAAAAAAGAGAGACAAACCAAGAAACAGACTCTTAACTATGGAGAACAAACTAATGGTTATCAGAGGGAAGGGGGAGGATGGGTAAAACAGGTGACAGGGATTAAAGAGTACACTGAATGGGGTGCCTGGTGGCTCAGCTGGTTAAGTATTCGACTCAATTTTGGCTCAGGTCATAATCCCATGGTTTGTGGGATGGAGCCCCACATCAGGATCTGCGCTGATATCATGGAGCCTACTTGGGATTATCTCTCTCCACACACCGCCCCCCCTGCTTGCAATCTCTCTCTCTCTCAAAATAAATAAATAAACTTGAAAAAATACACTTATCATGATGAGCACTGAGTAATGTATAGAATTGTTGAATCACTATATTGTACACCTGAAACTAATAATACACTCTGTTAACTACACTGGAATTAAACTTTAAAACTTAATTAAAAAGATGCTCTACTTTGTATGGCATCATGAAAATGCAAATTAAAAGAACAGTGAAATATCACTATATACCTATCAGAATGGCCAAAATTTGGAACATTGACAACACAAAATGTTGATGAGGGTATGGAGCTAGAGGAACTCTCATTCTTTGCTGGTGGGAATGAAAAATAGTACAACTACTTTGAAAGATAAATTGGCAGTTTCTTACAAAACTACTCTTAGAGTATGGTAACATACTCTTACCATATGATTCAGCAATCGTACTTCCTGGCATGTGCCCAAATGAATTGAAAATTTATGTTTATGTGTATAGTAACAGCAGCTTTGTTCTTAATTTCCAAAGCCTGGAAGCAACCAAGACATTTTTCAATAGCTGAATGAATAATTAAACTGTGGTACATCCAGACAATGGAATATTATTCAGCAATAAAAAGAAACAAGCTATCAAGCCATGAAAATACATGGAGAGAATTTACATGTATATTTCAGAGTGAAAGAAGCCAGTCTGAAAAGGCTATGTACTCTATAATTCCGACTAACTATATAACATTCTGGAAATGGCAAAACTATGGGGACAGTAAGATCAGTGGCTACCTGGTATTGACGAAGGGCGAGAGATGATAGGTGAGAACAGAGGGTTTTTAGGGCAGTGAAAATACTCTGTAATATACTATAAATCAATATATGTTATCATACATTTGTTCAATCTATATAATGCACAACACCAAGAGTGGACCATAGGTAAAATATAGATTTTAGGTGATTATGATAGGTCAGTGTAGGTTCACTGATTGTAACAAATGTACCAGTCTGATGGAGGTGTCACTATGGGGCAGTGTGAGGGCATGTGTGTGTGAGGGCAGGAGATATAGGAGAAATCTCTGTGCCTTCCTCTCAATTTTGCTGTGAACACAAAACTTTTCAAAAAAATTGTCTTTAAAAAAAGTCTGATAATACCAAGTTCTGTCAAGAATATGTAAGACTTCTATAATTTTGAAGACAACTTTGGCAATATCTAGTAAAAAAACCTGAAATGTGCACACTTCAATCCAACAATCCCCTAAGTAGACCCTGGAGGATTTATCCCATATGTGCATAAAAAGATAAAAACATTACTCATAACACCAACATTTTAGCAGTGAATTCTAAGCATCCTATGCATGTCCATATACAGGAGAATGCATAAATTATCTAAGAGAAATGCATACAAGGAAATAAAATACAGCATTTAACATGTATGACTTATAGCTTTATGTATCAACATGGGAACATTTCCAAAATATAATGTTGAGTGAACAAAACAATTTGCAGAATGATCTCATGATATAATACCATTTATTTTAAGTGTTTAAAATATGCAAAACAGTGCTATATATTTTATGCATACCTAGGCTTAATCATTTAGTGAAAATATTTTCGGTTATTGTCTTGACCTGAGCTTCACAGGAAGCTGGGCTTGAAACTGTGGCTTATGAGTTTCTTCCTATCAGGGAGTGCAGTCCAAGTGGGTAGAAGTGAATTAAAAATACATAAGGTGGAGGAGACAGAGCTAATAGGATGGCATATTACCAAGCTGACTACTACTTTGTATCAAATGCAATAGATTGCTTGATTTGGAGGTGGTCCTCTGAGAACCTGCTTCTCAGAATAACTGCTTCTCAGGAAAGTATGTCTACACAAGGAAGGGAGAAGAGTTTATCTGGAGGTTGCGTTGGCTCTGTGGAGCGTCAGTTTGTCTGCACTTTCCTGACACATATGTATGGCCTCAGTGATGGTCCTACAGCATCTTGTGCCTTAGTACCAACAGCGATTCCTGGGTCACTAGTAGTATGTGTAGCAGGAGTATTAGGCAAGGTGAACTCGGTAAGGTCGCT